>NC_057803.1:503583052-503883052 GCF_018294505.1 Triticum aestivum
GCCACCCCTCGCTCCCCCGACTAGCTCAGGAGCTCCGCCTCGACCCCCTCTTCCTCCCCACCGCTCCACGGCCCTCCGGAAGCCCTGCATCGCCGCCCACGTCGCCGTTCCCCTCCTCGGCCACCGGAGATCATCGCCGTCGATTCGCCGTCTCCAGCGCGTCCCCGAGCCCGCTTCGACGCCCACTGCAACCGCGGTGAGCTCCGCCACCGTTTCCCCCTCTTTTTCCCCTCGTTCCCGCGCCGTAACCTCGTTCCCACCACGGCCGAACCTCCGCCGTCGCCGAGCTCGCCGTCGACGCAGCTCCGGTGACCATTTGGTCACCCCGGCGAGTCCAACAAGTTCGTAAGGCCCCGTAGAGCATCCTTAGCGCCTCGCTTAGCTCGCCTTCGAGCTCCAACCCCGTTTCCACGCACGACCGAACCCCGGCGGCCGCAGCCGAGCTCGCCGCCGTCGACTCCGGCCACCCCAGGCCCAGCCACGGCCACCGTCCGACACGCCATCGAGCTAGCTATCCAACGCACCTAGCCGCACGCCGTTTGGAGCACCACAGAGGAAACCCGAGGCCCCTGTACGCCGCGGACCTCGCCGGCGACTAACCGCCGACGAGTTTGACTTGTCTGACCTGGGGTTTGACCCCCCCAGGGTCACTGACGCGTGGGCCCCATCGGCCAGGTGGTCAGTTAGTGCTAATTACCGTTAGTCAACCCCCCCTGACACTGACAGTGGGCCCCAGCGCCACTAATCCCTAATTAGGATTAATTTAATCCTGTTAAACCCCCCTGTCACTGACGTGTGGCCCCCACACGTCAGGTTTGACCCCAGACAGCCGCAGTTGACCACTGACGTCATGCTGACGTCATGCTGGCGCAATAATTATATTTCTGGATTTAAATTAAATCAAGAAATTCCAGAATATTATTTAAACTTCAAAAATTCATAACTTTTATTCTGTAACTCCAAATTGGACAAATTATATATGAAAAATGATCAGAAAAATCCAATCTATCCATCTGTACTATTTTCATGCATGATCAAACAAGTTAAATTGATGTTTTAAGCAGAACAAGGAAAAGCACTTTAAAAGGCCATGTTTGAGTTTGAAATTTGAATCTTTGATTCAAATTTGTTCAAACCCTTCTGGTTTTAGTTGCATTAGCCCAACACACTCATATTGCCATGTTTCATGCATGCATCATATTGTTGCACATTGTTTGGTGATGGTTGTGTATCGATGTTCTTTGCGGCAGGTTCTGCCTCCGAGGAGTACCGTGATTACCCTAACGAAGAACCGTATCAGTGCATCGAACCATCAGGCAAGCAACCAACCATTTGATCATATCGATACAATCCCATGTTCTCGCTCCTGCTCTCTTTTACTGCATTAAGACAACGCGTTTCAAACTGCTGTGTGCTATGGTAGTTGAACCCATTTCCTCTGCATGACCTGTCATTGCCACAGTAACTAGATGAAACCCACTAGCATGTGTAGGAGTTGATTGAGCCATATGTATGTGTTGTTCCTACCTTGCTATGCCTGCTATGCTTAGAGTTGTGTCAGGTCTGGTTCATCTGGGTGATGGCTAGAGTGAAATGATTATGTCGGAAATGAGAGTGGTGTGGTGAACACGATTTGGTAAAGGTATCGATGAGAGGCCATGTAGGAGTACATGGTGGGTTGTTTCATTGAAGCCGACCTTAAGCACTGAGATCTGTATGTGTGATTTAAGATACAGCTACTACCATGCATTGGGCCCTGAAATATGACCCCGCTCGACTTCTTATTCACCCTAGCTCTCTGTCCAGGAGTTGCAAGTAGTTTCTGGTGTTTGTAGCCTACTGGAGGCCGTGGACAGCGCTGACCGTAGGGGTGGGCTGTGATGCGGTAGGTACGTGGCCGGGTGTACCGAATACCCGTTAAGTATCTCGGGAACCCTATTCACATTGTTCGGGGCCGTATGGGAAACCTCGGCCGGACTCCCTGCGGATGGAACCTGAATAGGCGATAAACCTGGACTAGAGGCTTAAGTGTTTAGGTAGGTCGTGGTCTACACCCACGTCGGCTTTCGCTTGAAGTCTGCCGAGCACATGTCGTGTGCAGACGCTAAGTGGTGGAAACATGTATGAAGAAGTACACCCCTGCAGGGTTATCATAATCTATTCGAATAGCCGCGTCCGCGGTAAAGGACTACTTGGTTGCCTATACAGTTCATAGACAAGCAAATGGAAACTGCTAAAAGCCTCAAGATAAGTGTGAGTGCCGAGGATGGCTCTTCCGTAGGAAGACGGAGGTGGGTCCTCGGTAGTGTATTGAAGTGGTGAGTAGTGGACTCGTGTGCGCAAAACCATTTCAAGTTGGAGTATCGTAGGATAGTCTAGCCAAGAGTCAAAGCTGGCTTGCTGCAATAACTCCACCAACCCTTCTTGATAATGTGCATGTATGTAGGATCTGCTGTAAGTCTTGCTGAGTACCTTTGTACTCATGTTGCTATAATTTACATTTTTACAGAAGACGCTGCAACCCCTTCTGATGGGTTCTATGTAGACGTTGACATCAACGAGTAGGCTAAAGACCCAGGTGGTGACCCTGAGCTTGTGAAGGACCTTGTAGTATAGCTAGGCTTTTCAAGCCTCTTTTATTTTACTAGTTGTCTGTACTCAGACAAGTTACTTCCGCTGCTGGTTTGTATGACTGTATGACTTGTATGTTGGGTCGTGAGACCCGTACCTTTGTGTATGTTATGTATGGCTCCCTGAGCCTTAAATAAAGTACTTGTGTCGTAGAGTCATGTTGTGATGCTTCGTTGTATTTGCACATATCGAGCATATTGTGTGTATGATTGAAATGCTTGGTATGTGTGGGATCTGACTATCTAGTTGTTTATCTTTAGTAGCCTCTCTTACCGGGAAATGTCTTCTAGTGTTACCGCTGAGCCATGGTAGCTTGCTACTGCTCTGGAACACTTAGGCTGGCCGGCATGTGTCCTTCTTCGTTCCTGTGTCTGTCCCTTCGGGGAAATGTCACGCTTTGAGTACCGGAGTCCTGTTAGCCCGCTACAGCCCGGTTTACCGGAGTCCTGCTAGCCCAGTGCTACAGCCCGGACCCACTTGCTGATGACCGACACGTTCGAAGCTGGGTCATGGATGCCTGTCCCTGTAAGTCTGTGCCACTTTGGGTTTACGACTAGTCATGTCAGCCCGGGCTCTTTATCATATGGATGCTAGCGACACTATCATATACGTGAGCCAAAATGCGCAAACGGTCCCGGGCAAAGGTAAGGCGACACCCGTGGGGATACCGTGCGTGAGGCCGCAAAGTGATATGAGGTGTTACCGGCTAGATCGATGTGACATCAAGTCGGGGTCCTGACAGCGGCGATCTTCTTCTTTTTGCTGGGGGAACCAATGTTTGGAGGAGGGTGCAGGCTTGGATGAACCCATGGCTAAATTGTTGACTGTGTTGTCATGGCCGTATGTCGGTGGAGAGGAAGCAGATCGGAGGCGGTGAAGGACGACCTAGCAGGAACAACTCCGGTGCGGTGGGTGTGGCGAAGTTGGAGCGGCAGCGCTGAGGCGCAGGATGACGTGGTTGAACTGGCTTGGGTACGGACGACTCGGCCTCGGCTTCAACTACTAGCCGTGGAGGGTGTTGCAGTTGAGGTTATGGTGAACGACGATGTCGGGGTATCAGCTCCGGTGTGATGGAGGAGGGTGGCGGTTGATGGGTGGGATGGGGTGGCGGACGAAGGGTGCCGAGGTTTCGCGGCTGGTGGAGAGGTAGTTTTGGCGCCACGGAGTACGAATGGGGAATCAGACTGGGGGGAGCTAAGGGAGAACCATGTTTCATTCTGGGACGCGCTTGTTTTTGGCTTTTTTGAACAGATGGGACGCGCTTGTTTGAAATTTGGGACGTACTATAGGTCGGGGGTAGGATGGTAATCCCAGGTGTCCCAAATAGTGGGCGGGAGCGATTTCGACCACGCGCATGTGTGCTTAGGCGGCCATTGTGTATGAATGTTTTTCGGAGGCGGTTGTGTGGCGTCTAGATGAAGCTACAAACCTACCCCGGTTTAGACCTTTGGACGTCGGGCTGGTAGGTTTCACGGGTCGAAGGTAGGAAAGTAATTTCCTTCTACTACCAAACATTGGTCTCACGCGGTTTCAGGCGAGTAGAGGCTCTTTTGGCGCTTCGTTCAAAATTTTGAAACAGAAGCATTCACGTTTAGACTACTCTTGAACTCTGAGCATTGACCTAAATAAACAACGTTAAATTTGGCCTTGTATGTTTGAAAACCTCATTAAATTATCCGCTTCTTTTTGAATTTTTGACACTTGAAAATCCTATAACTACGATAATTTTGGAATGGAGGAGATAAATTTGAATCTATTTTGTACACGACTATATATGCTATTATGTACAAAATCAGAGCAAAGATTGGTGCCACCATAATTTAGGTATGATTTACAAATGCCATGATATCGAATTCAAATAATTGAATGGACTTCATGTTGAATTCGATTTTTTTAAACCACCTTAAGTTGAATTCAAATGTATGCTAGTTCATAGCTAGCTATTTATAATCTTCATTGTGTAACTTTCGTATGTATAATGTGCTTTACACATACAACATGAACTATACTCATGTTTATATTCGATTGCTAAAGCGATGCATTTTCTGGAGTTCAAAATACTAACTTTGTGGATCAATTATGTCGAATAATAACATAGACATGCTCAAATTCGATAGAATCTAGATGTCTGATGGATCAATGACTGTTCCTTACGCGAATTGCAAATATCATGATCCCATCCTAATATTTGGATACAATTTAGATCTTTAATCAATGTGTACATCAGTCTTTTACGTGTAGTTTCACTCTCCAATGGTGGTCTCTCACACATGCTCACACACTCTCTCCCGAGAAGTCTTTCTCGCAGACATGCTGTTGATATAACCCTCCCTCCCTCTCGTAACCATTTACGACTGTTTTCACTAACCTTTATCACAAGCACTCTTCCTCTCACAAGCATACACACGAACAATCCCCATCGACCATTTCTATATACATAGATCTGCCTATGTGTCTCCTGTACACACATTATCTTTAGGCCTGTCTCTCACGCATTGTCTCACACCTCTCTTCCTAATCGATGAGTATGATTCTAGCAGAGCATTCTATAGGATGCCCCTTAAAGATAGGTTTGATGAATAGTAATACCAGAGATAAGGGGTTACCTTAGTCCGAGAACCTAGGGTTACAAATCCTAGCCGGCTTTGTCAGTGGACACAGAGTCCTTCACAAATCTGCTATTTTTGTCTTGTACGACTAGTCATCCATGGGTCTCGCTAAATGCATCACGGGCCGACCAATGTGGCGCAGGACGGAACCGAACCAAGGGTGTCACCTCGACCCACCGGACCTCACGTGGTGACACACCCTCTGCCCCCAGGTCTCGTTATCTTCTCACACCCACACATACCAACACAGACACCGCACAAAAAAATCTCCTCGTGCCTCTATCCCCCCTTGCATATACACACTCAAGGGAATCCCTCGTCGTGACATCATATTCGTCTCTCTCTCTAAACCTCTCTCATTTCTCGTGCTATCTCTCCCACGCGCCCTTCCCCCGTCGGCCCCGCTATCCATGCCTCTCTCGAATACGTAATACACACACATACCTCTCTAGGCCCTGCCAAATACATCAACTACACATTCACACATGTTACATCACATACCCCATTGATCTAAAAAGCCATCTCTTCATGTTTATTTCGCATACAACATTCCTTTTGAATAAAGTGTGGCCAATCTTTTTAGAATTTCTAAATATATACAACATTACAAAGTTATATGGAGGAGTATGAACGTTAATCTCTCTCTCTCCATCGCATACACCCCCTCTAAGCCCCTTTCATGTACGCACACAAACTATCTCCAGGTCCTCTAAAAGTAAGCCCCAGCACATTCACACATGTTTCATCTTTCTCTCGCGATATATACAGTGACGATCATTGTATTTGAAGCGAAAGCACGATACGTACATTGGACTTCAGAATCCACTCATTACGGTCACAGGCTCACCGTACAGCTCTATATTTGCTCAAGACACGACTAGTTGACCAGTTAAACGCTCCACGTGGCACCTCTAGTGTTGCATCACATTATCTCACTACCATTGGGCCCACCTATCGGCTTGTATCTACTCTACATCTACATCTCTACACTCTTATAAAAAATAGAGTTGGTGATGATGGTCTGCCTGCCATCATGCAATATAGGCCGTCCGATTTGTATCTGACGGATAGGAAGGAAACTATGGCAATTTTGCAAAAAGGTACCCACACACCTCTCCACATTTGCAAATAAGGTCTTCCCTTGTTCATCCTTTTCTTTCACAAGATAAACTAGTCATACAAATGCATCTTGATGTTATGTGCAACGCACGAGCCTCTTGCTAGTAAGAATGAAAACAAACGACAAAAAATATATTGGATGGTGGTTCTAAGCGGACAAGGTTGCCTTGTATTGGTATGCTGAGCCGTCTGTTTTAACACACATGAGCTGGTGTGGTGATTATACACACACGCACGCATGCACACGAACTGCATGCATGCAACACTCACACGAACACATGCAGCCACGCACGCGCACAACACTCACACGTACACATGCAGCCACACATGCATGCAACACTCACACGCACACACACACGCATGCATGCACACACGACACGACCAACACACACTCTCACGCTCGAGTGCTCAACCTACACGTGCATGCGCACACATCATGCCCTGACAGACACATACACAACCAGGTGATTCCCGAGCAGGGATTGGAGTCTTGTCGCGCCTGCGTAAATTTATGTTTATCTGACCTTTTTCCTATGCGAACTGATAGGTGGGACCCACAAGGAACATGGTCAATTTAACTAGTCAACATGGTGCCACACAGACTATTTGGCCGGTCAACAGAGTGCAATCCGATGCTGAACGGTGAGCAAGTGATCGTATAATCACCGCAAAACGTATATAGTGACCGTAGTGAGCGTATTCTGAAGTTAGGTGACTGTATTACGCTTTCTCTCTGTAGGCCCTGCAAAACTGCATCTCTACACGTTCTTGCATGTTACATCTAACAACTATGCAATACAACACTACTACTATACTCTAACACAATAAATCATATGTGTTTTAAGTTTTACTAGATATCATATTGTTACTTAATTATTCAGTTTGCATACATTAAAATTGCCTTTGAAATGTATGGCCACTATCATCTACCGCACGGGAAAAATCCCGTCCTTTCCTGTTTAATCGGGTTTGTATCGATGGATCGTGCGAAACAGCAAAAGTATAGTATTGTACAATACAAGTGACAGTTCACCGGGCTGTCGTGTCGTGTACTCCTCCGTCATAAGAGTGGAGCGCTCGCTTTCGTAAATGTTCTAGTCCCATTCACCGACATGTGGGACATCAAGCTATAGGGTCCATGTGCCATACTGAAATATAGTGCAGAGCAGCAGGGGTGAAGCACCCCAGTCATGGCGTTGGCATAGTAATGAGCAATGAGGCGTCAAATCACAAAGCTGCACCTTTCCCGCAGTTAAGTTGGAGGGACAAAGTAATAATAACGCTAGTAAAAAGAGAAGTTGGAGGGACGAAGAAACCATCATTTCACCCGTTGCTGAATCTGCTTCTCCCTCATCTTCTTCAAGTTAACCACGTGTTGCTTCTGTCGTTGTTCTACCTCATGTGGGACGTGGATCGGCTTGGTAAAGCACTGACACGTGGGACCGCATGTTAGCAAACCGCCAGGCTAACGTCCTCTAAAAATAAGAAACCTCCCCCGCCATCTGCGCGGCAAAATCACCTCCTTCTTACTAATCTTGATTCTATAATTTTTTAGATCAATATAATTGAGATTTGTATAGATAGCACACAGGAGCAAAACCAAGTGGTACGATTAAGGGCATCCACAATGTGTAGCCAAATGTGAAAATAGCTTTTGTCATCGATGGGAACCATTGCGGACAGTGTTGCCAAAGTCAAAAAGATGGAACCGAAGCTCCCTGATTGATTGATTGATTGAAGGAATAGAAAAATGCAATGGCTCTCCTCTTTCTCCCGTGCCTGGATGCATGTACAGTATAGAGCACAAAGTCTACTCCCATGTCCCTTCTATCACAAATCAGAAAGCAGTGAGGCATCAAATCATAAAGCACGGACGAAGCAACTATCATTTCACTCTTCGCTGACTCCGCTTCTCCATCGTCTTCTTCGAGAAACCACCTCACCGCACTAAGCTGGACAGACGACGCTATTGTGTACTAGTAGTACTAGTACATTTATGCGTCCTTTGGTTCAACGGACTTCCTGGATGCAAATAAGGCAGTTGTCTCGGCTTGCAGGCGGCACTTGTGAACGACTTACCGTGGTCTCGGATATGTCTCCAACGTATCTACTTTTTCTCACGCTTTTCCTCTTGTTTTGGACTCTAATTTGCATGATTTGAATGAAACTAACCCCGGATTGACGTTGTTTTCAACAGAACTACCATGGTGTTGTTTTTGTGCAGAAATAAAAGTTCTCGGAATGGAACAAAACTTTTTGAGGATTTTTATATCAATAAAGAGAATTTCTGGAGCCAAGACCTGCCGGAGAGGGGCACCTGGGTGGGCACAACCCACCAGGGCGCACCCCCTGTCCTGTCGCACCCAGGTGGGTTGTACCCACCTGGTGGCCCCGCTGACGACCCCCCTGATACTATAAATTCACATATTTCCAGAAAATAATAATTGAGAAAGAATTATCACAATCCACGAGACAGAGCCGCTGCCAGGCCCTGTTCTTCCTCGGGAGGGCAAATCTGGAGCCCGCTTGGGGCTCCGAAGAGGGGGATCTTCGATCTTTGTCATCACCAACCTATCTCCATCACCAATTCCATGATGCTCCCCACTGGGAGTGAGTAATTCCTTCGTAGGCTCGCTGGTCGGTGAGAAGTTGGATGAGATTCATCATGTAATCGAGTTAGTTTTGTTAGGGCCCGATCCCTAGTATCCACTATGTTCTTTGATTGATGTTGCTATGACTCTGCCATGCTTAATGCTTGTCACTTTGGGCCCGGGTCCCATGATTCTATATCTGAACCGTTTATGAATTCATCATTATATCCCTGTTTTAGATCCGATCTTGCTAGTTATAGTCACCTACTATGGTTATGATCCGGCAACCCCGGAGTGACAACAACCGGGCCCACTCCCGGTGATGACCGTACTTTGAGATGTTCATGTATTCACTATGTGTTAATGCTTTGTGCCGGTTCTCTATTAAAAGGAGGCCATAATATCCCATAGTTTCCAATATGGACCCTGCTGCCATGGGAGGGTAGGACAAAACATGTCATGCAAGTTCTTTTAATAAAGCATGTATGACTATTTACGGAATACATGCCTACATTATATTGATGAACTAGAACTAGTGTTGTATCGCCCTAGGTTATAACCGTCTCATGATGAATATCATCCAACATGTCACCGATCCAATTCCTATGAATTTATCCTTATTGTTTCTGCTAAGTTACTACTACTATCATCACTGTTACACTTGCTACAAACTACTACTATCACTGTTACTGTTATCGTTGCTACTCTCACTACTATCAAAACTATCAAACTACTTTGCTACTGATCATATTGCTGCAGATAATTAATCTCCAGGTGTGGAAGAATAAAGAGCATTCACTTTCCTGCAATTCAGTACATTGCATTATTTAACGAGAAATGCATAGTAGGCAAGCAATACTGTAGCATACTTTGTTCGCTAGACTTGAGCCTCATTCACACCGCTCTCACTAGTGAAAGGAATTATAACCTTGGAGTGATTGCTGCACGTAGACTTCAGAATAACGCCAAAAGTGGTTGGTTCTATGGTGGAATTTATGCCACACGTTTAGCACGAGGACTGGGTGTTTCACCTTTTCCCTTTGACCCTATCCTACCCACTCGATATTTAGATTTTGATGCCTTAAAGGAGCATAAGATTCTCAAGGGAAGGGCTGATAACTTCACTTATAATTTGTTGTTTAACCAATCACATGTTGTGGACACATATTTGCCTGCGCCTGCTCTCTTTGATTATCACAGCAAGGAAAGATATTTTGTTCTTGAGACTGAGGCCCGAGCTCACAACACATCAGTGTTGGCGGCACGGCGTGCTAAGGCCTCCACACCGAGAGCCTCCGTGAGCTACCATGCCGAATATTACCATCCAGGCTACTGATTCACTACCAACTAGGCCAAAATCCTAAGCTTGGGGGACTACGTGTTTCTCACCGACATTATATTCATGCTCACATATCATTCTATCTGCCGGTGCTCACACTTTTTCATTGTATCGTCCATGCTTAGATTTATTTTTCTTGCCTTCTTCTTGTGTGTTTGAAAAACTTTAGAACCAAAAAATAGTTGTAGTAATTTACTTTCCATGCATGCTTAGTAGTAGTACTAAAAATAAAATCCAAAAAGATTTCCTTGTTTTTCTTTTCCTTGTTGGGAGTTTTCCTGTGTAAATAGATTTCTCATTTTTGTTTGCTTGTTGAAGAAAAACCAAAAACTCCAAAAATATTTCAGTGTGTTTCTCTGAATTTATTTTCTTTTATTCGAGTAGTACCGAGGAGAAGACCACGATGAAAATGTTGAGTGGCTCTCACATGAATAACTGTTGAACTAATAAGAGCCCATTTTACCTTGTCTTCTCCTGTTGAATAAAATGTTTGCAGATTCCATCTTAGTCCATGGCACTCTTGCACTATTATTATTTTCATATCATTCGGTCGTGCAAGTGAAAGGTAATAATCACTACAAAAAATACACTTCCGTGATGATACGTGTTTGTCACAGTAGGTCATGTTTTTTGTCATGCATGTACATCCATGACAAATTTATGACAGAATCAAGATAGTCATACCTGTGCTGTCGTAGAAGTGTTCCATGACATTGCCAAAATTATCATCACGGAAGTGTCCACTTCCATGACGATAAATCGCGTGTCATAGAAGTGCTTTCGTCAAGGGTGACCAACACGTGGCATCCACTGTAACGGAACGCCGTTAAACTATCGGGTCGGATTTTGGATCCGATAACCCGTTAACTGCCACGACCAATGCCGATTTTCCACGTGTAAAATTCTCATTGGCTGCCGGATCCACGCGTCAGCTCCGCGTTGGCACAGGTGTCACTCATCCAACGGTCGAGATGGGCCTATGATATGTTGACACGTGGACCGACCCAAAAGTGGCCCACAAAGTTTAAATGGGCTGGCCCAACTGAAGGCCCATAAGATTTAGCGGACCATAATGGGCTGGCCCAACTAAAGGCCCACACAATTTCGCGTACCATAATGGGCCGGCCCAGCTAAAGGCCCACACAATTTTGCAGACCATAATGGGCCGACCCAGCTAAAGGCCCACAAGATTTTGCGGACTACAATGGGCCGGCCCAGCTAAAGGCCCACAAGATTCTGCAGACCATAATGGGCCAGCCCAGCTAAAGGCCCAACATTCTCTGTCAGATCGGCCCGTCAACGGCCTGTCCTAAACTTGTTATCAACGCGGCCCATGGTCACTTCTGGCCCGTTAACAGTCCGCTAAGTAATTGGGCCGAATTACGGCCCGGTGTATTTCTGGCCTGTTAAAGGTCTGGCTTCATTTGGGCCCATTTATAGGCCATCAAAACTTTTGGCCCATAAATGACCATGAAGGATTTGGGTCATATTCGACCATGTCTGACATTCGGCCTATTAGAGGCCCACTATAGCTTTGGGCCACTTTCGGCCTGTTGTCATTTTCGGCCTATTAACGCCGGACGTAAACCATGGGCCATATGTGGGCCAACATCATATCGGGCGCATTAACGGCCCATATAAAAATGACGATAATCTAGCCCGACCGAAGTTCCGGCCAGTTAAAGGCCCATGTATTAAGTCGGCGCATTTACGGCCCGTCCGAATTTCGGCCTGTCAAAGATCCACATCATAAATGGGCCACCATTTCGGCCTGCTAAGTCTAGTGGGTTATTTGGCACAATCAGGGCCCAATCTCACTTTCGGTCTATTAAAGGCCCATGTTTTTTATGGGCTCGAGATATTTACACCTGTAAACAACCTATTTTACTGAGGGCCCAAATTATGTTTAGGCCTGTTAAAGGCCCGCTATGGGCATAGGCCTATCGGAAAAATATGAAAGCTTATGCTGATTTAGGCCCAGATATTTTTAGTGGGCTACATGCCAATTTTGGCCCGTAATCGTTTTTAGCCCAATTGGAATGGGCCCGACGAATGTTGGCATGTTTGGGCTCCTACGAAGCTTTCGGCCGAATACATTACTAAGATAAACCTACACTATACAAAAATAGCATCGTAATTACTGCAGCCGAAGGCAGCATCATAAATGTTGTATCACAACCAAATAAACTCCAACCATCCAACAAAATGCTTGTTGGCATAAAGTTTACAGTCCTTCCAGATAAAAGCACCATCAGATGTACAGAAGCACAGATCATTTGACCTGAGTGCTAATGTTTCAGGCTGTAGAATCTGATGGAGCAGCACGATCTCCACCTTTTTTCTGCCATTGCTCTTGAACAACGAAGCGAATGTCTGATAGTCTGGTTTCAAAACCATTCATATCTTGACGACATTTCTCAACCACTATTCTTGTTTTCGAAACAACATCCATTAGGGATTGGACTTGTGTCTGGAGCACAGATATATCACTCTGTCTAGCAGGAAGATTTTGTTCAGTAGGCGATTTGGACGAGGTTACCTTGACAACCAACCCAGAATTACGCGGGAAGGTGCTTTTTGCACTGTTATTGGAGAGATACTGAGGCACTGCAGCAAGTGGTGACATTGTGCCTGTAGTAGCCTCGTCACCTTCAGGTGGTTGTGGCTGTTCAATCATTTGTTCCATAGCTTCCTAAAAGTTTGAACTTGTAGATTAGTGTACCAGATAAGTTACTAATGAGACAAAAACAAACAAAGTAGGTTAAACATTTATACATAACTTATTTCGGTGAACTACTGTAATACATTAGCATGTATTGTAGTGCCAACTACATAATAAAATCACTTTCGGAACATATGTCCATTGTAGCGACCAGACCTCAAATTGTCTGATCTCCGTGCTTTAGTGTCATCCCTGGATCAGTAATGCTGACACACACAATACTTGAAGGATTTATAACAGAGTACCAATCACACACTTATTACATCGAATGGCTCAAAAGAGAACTTATTACAATAAATATGGCTTAAGGCCATCTAATAACGATAACATCGGAAGGTTTGGAACATAAGTGAGTCCATCAACTCCAACGACATCACTGAGTATAGAACCACGACCTAAAGGCACCTTACTCGTTGTCTGAAAAGTCTGCAACATGAACGTTGCAGCCCGAAAACGGGTCAGCACATGGAATATGCTGGCAAGGTAACACATAGAGAGTAATGAAAGAATAAAGCTATACTACATGCATATATGGCTGGTGGAAAGCTCTATGGTTACAGTTGTTGCATAAAGCCAATTTTTCCCTACTGCAAGGAATAAATTTTTTATTTAACTATCATGGTGGTTGTTGAACATTGAGAAGATAGACATCCTCTCAATCCCAATTAAGCATTAACATTAAAACCCAACAATATTAATTAAAGTAACATGATGAGATTCACATCATAATCCAAGTACTAGATACTCAAGACGTCCATAACCGGGGACACAGCTAACCATGATTAGTTTATACATCTCTGCAGAGGTTTGCACACTTTTCCCCACAAGACTCGATCTCCTCCGTTGGAATTCTCGCACTACAAGATGTTTCAGAAATGGATTACCGAGACATAGTCTTTCAGAAGCGCTAGCACCTTACGATCGGGTAGACAGTACCAACCTACATCCCCTACATCTGCTAGTCTACCATTGTAAGAGTTCGCACGACTTTGTCAACTATGCTAGAGCCCATAGTAGCTTGTGGCTGCACACAGAAGTTTCTAGTATGAAAAATCTCATGATCCCTTTGAGACTGGGTGGCAGTCCATAAAGAAAAACAGGAAATCGCTGGAATACCCAGGTGCCTCAATCCACCCAAATGTGTGTTTAAGTTGCCACCTTCAATAAACCATTAATTTAACAATCTCACATCTGTCATGGATACACTCACCCAATCCACGTCTACTAGCATAGCATGGCAACAAGCAAACGTAGAAGTAACTCCCAAGGGTTTGATAATAAAACAGGTAATAGGTACTACCTCATCTACTTCCCAAAACCCACATATTAATCAGATCCTAATCATGCAATTGTTTGAGGACTGATCTAATGCAATAAAAACGGGGTAGTAAAGAGGTATGATCAAACTGTTACTTGCCTTGCTGATGATCCGTGAAACCAAGAGATTCAAAGTAGCAAGCGGCGCATTCCGGGTACTCTATCGCAAACAAACAAGCATACAACAAGTACTCATCTAATGTATGGGTAAAAGTCAAATAAGAGATCTAACCAGAAAGTTCAACTTAAGAACTCCGGTTTGCAAAAAGAATCAAATCGAACGAAGCAACGAAAGTCAAACAGTGAAAGAAACAAGCTTCGTTTACTAATCTGGATCTAAGTCAAATTTTACAGAAGCAAAAACTTGTTTGAGTTGGTTAAACGGAAAGAGGGTTTCGAGACGAAACTCCAGGCGCTTGAATCGCCTGATTCTGACAAACGAGCGAAAAGATAAACTAAAACGAAAATCGGATCAAAAATCGCGATCAGAAATAATCGCGGAAAAATCCGAGAAAAAGAAAAACTGACAAATAGATTAAAAGCTGAACACGTTCGTTAGAATGAATGAACGAGCAAACACTGCAAAATAAAAGAACCGATAAAACCGATCTAAAAAAATAAAACCTAGGGTTTTCTAAAAAAAACAAATCAGTTTTTCTTAGAAAACCAGGGCAGCGGCGGGCGGCGACCTCGTCGGGGCTCCGGTGAAGTCCGATGGCTCCGACGGGGCTTCGGGCGGTGGCGGGGCTTCGGGTGGTGGCGGGGTGAGGCGGCATCGGCGGCGACGCCGCAGCAGGCACGACAGGCGGCAGTGAGCGGCGTGGCACGCGGCTGCGGGGCGAGGCGAGGCGAGGCAGCGGGTTGGGGTGGCGGCCGCTATTTAAGGAGGGGTGCGTCCTGGCTTGGGGGAGGGGGCGCCTCGGGAGGCGTGCTCTTCCCGGAGTTGGGCGGCGGTGGCGATCGGGACTCCGGTCCCGATCCGGTGCGGGAGACGGTGGCGCGGGCGGGCCGGCCTGGCTCGGCTGGGCTTCGGCCCAGTCGGGCGCGCGGGAGTTTTTTTTTTAAATAATCCCGCCGTACTAAAAAAATCCTAGAATAAAATAAATAAAAATCTAAAAATGCCAAAACAAATTTTCACCGTCTAAATAAAATACTTAGAACAAGATGAACATTTTCTTGGCCCTAAAATGTAGTTTTGAAAAACGTGCAATTTTCCTAAATTCAAATAAAATAGTGAGAAAACTCCGAAATCAAATCTTACTTGATTTTTTCATTAAACCTTCAATATTTATTTATTTTGGGAAGTCATTTTATTCCCTCTCACATATTTTTATTATAGAAATAACTGAAGATAAAATAAATAAAATAAATAAAATCGATGATCCTATTTTGAAAATTTGAGAGAAACCCAAATATGAAAATAACGAAATCCCCAACTCTCTCCGTGGGTCCTTGAGTTGCGTAGAATTTCTGGACTAGGCCAAAAGCAAAATAAAATATGATATGTAGTGATGACCTAATGTATAACATTCCAAATTGAAAATTTGGGATGTTACAAACCTACCCCCTTAAGATGAATCTCACCCTCGAGATTCGGGTTGTCTAGAAAATAGGTGAGGGTGGTCCTTCAGCAGTTCTTCCTCTCGCTCCCAGGTGGCTTCATCCTCGGTGTGGTGGCTCCACTGAACTTTGCAAAACTTGATAACCTTGTTGCGGGTGACTCAGCTGGCATACTCAAGAATCTTGACTGGTTTCTCCTCATAAGTCAAATCACTATCCAACCGAATTGCTTCCAGCGGCACTGTATCTCTCAGCGGTATGTCCGCCATCTCTGCGTGTCACTTCTTCAACTGGGAGACGTGGAACACGTCGTGAACTCCCGACAATCCATCAGGCAATTCCAACTTATAAGCAACTTCTCCCATGCGCCCCAAAACTTTGTAGGGTCCCACAAAGCATGGCGCTAGCTTTCCCTTAACTCCAAAACGCTTAACTCCTCGAAGTGGAGATACTCGAAGATACACTCGGTCTCCGACTTTGTAAACTGTCTCCTTGCGTTTAGAATCTGCGTAGCTCTTCTGCCTGGACTGGGCTACCTTGAGCCTATCGCGAATAAACTTCACCTTCTGTGCAGACTCCTTAATCAAATCCGGTCCAAACAACTGGCAGTCTCCAACTTCATCCCACGATAATGGGGTCCTACACCTCCTTCCGTAGAAGGCTTCGAAAGGGGCCATCTTCAAACTGGATTGATAACTGTTGTTGTAAGAGAACTCTGCATATGGAAAATTTTCATCCCAACTAGATCCATAATCTAGCGCACAAGCTCTCAGCATATCCTCCAAAATCTGATTGACTCTCTCAGTCTGTCCATCTGTCTACGGATGAAAAGCTGTACTGAACTCTAGCCTGGTACCCAAAGTTTCGTACAACTGATTCCAGAACTTTGAGGTAAACTTGGTTCCTCTATCTGATACAATGCTCCTCGGAACTCCATGCAGACATACGATCCTGGTCATGTATATCTTTGCCAACTTAGCACTGGTGTAAGTGGTCTTTACTGGGATGAAATGAGCTACCTTCGTCAAGCGATCGACTACAACCCATATCGAGTCATAGCCTGAACGGGTCCTGGATAATCCCGTGATAAAATCCATGCCTAGCTTATCCCACTTCCATTCGGGTATCGACAATGGTTGTAGAAATCCTGCTGGCTTCTGATGTTCTGCCTTTACTTTCTGACATACATCACAAACTGCTACATACTCCGCAATACCCTTCTTCATTCCGGTCCACTAGAAAGCATCCTTCAAATCCAAATACATCTTGGTATTTCCTGGGTGAATCGAATATGGTGAATCATGGGCCTCCTGCAGAATCAACTTCCTGATCTCCGGCTCGTTAGGCACATAAACACGGTCTTCAGACCATAGGGTATCGTGCTCATCCTCACAAAATCCTTTAGCTTTTCCTTTGCTCATCTTCTCCTTTATAGAGGCAACCTCCTTGTCAGTCTTCTGAGCTTCTCTGATCTTATCCATCAAAGTAGACTGAATCTCCAATGCTGCTACAAAGCCTCTCGGAACTATCTCCAAACATAGCTCACGAAGGTTTTCGGCTAACTCCTTCGGTAAATCTCCCGTCATTAGTGTGTTGACATGGCTCTTACGGCGCACATCGTCTACTATGTTAGCCTTTCCGGGATGATAATGCAATCTCATATAATAATCCTTGATGAGCTCCAACCATCTCCTTTGCCTGAGATTTAGCTCCTTCTGCGTGAAAATATACTTCAAACTCTTGTGATCCGTTTATACTTCACAATGGTTTCCAATGAGAAAATGTCTCCAAGTCTTCAATGCATGCACTACGGCTGCTAACTCCAAATCATGTGTGGCATAATTCAACTCATGAGGTTTCAGCTGTCGTGAAGCATACGAAACAACTCTTCCCTCCCGCGTAAGCACTACTCCAAGTCCTCGACGTGAAGCGTCGCAATACAGCTCATAATCCTTGCTCTGATATGGCAGAATCAACACTGGTGATGTAACCAAACATTTCTTCAACTCCTGGAAAATGGCCTCACATTCCTCAGTCCATTTGAACTTGGTATCCTTCTTCAACAACTCCGTCATAGGCTTCACAGTTTTTGAGAAATTCTCTATAAATCTCCGGTAGTATCCTACAAGTCCAAGAAAACTCCGGATCTCTCCAACTGTTGTTGGTGCTTCCCAATTTGTCACAATGACAACCTTGGGGGGATCTACTGCTATACCTTCTCCGGATATAACATGTCCGAGGAATCCAACTTCCTTCAACCAAAACTCACATTTGCTGAACTTGGCATATAACTGATGTTCTCTGAGCTTCTCAAGTACCAAACACAAATGCTCCTTATGCTCCTCTTCATTCTTTGAGTAGATCAAAATATCATCAATGAACACCACGATGAACTTATCCAAAAACTCCATAAACACCTTGTTCATCATGTTCATGAAATATGCAGGTGCGTTAGTCAGACCAAATGACATAACGATATACTCATACAGCCCATACCTGGTGGTAAAAGCCGTCTTAGGTATATCCTGCTCTCGAATTTTCAACTGATGGTATCCTGATCGCAGATCGATCTTGGAAAATACCTTAGCTCCTTGCAATCGATCGAACAGATCATTGATCATCGGCAGTGGGTACTTGTTCTTGATTGTTACTTCATTCAATCCTCGATAATCAACAACCATCCTTAATGATCCATCCTTCTTCTCCACTAGAAGTACTGGCGATTCCCAAGGCGAAGAACTTGGGCGAATATATCCTTTATCCAGTAATTCTTTAATCTGTTTCTTAATCTCCTCCAAATCTTTTGCGGGCATCCTATGTGGTCTCTTAGATATGGGTCCTGTGCCTGGCAAAAGCTCAATCAAAAACTTAATATCTCTATCTGGTGGCATGCCTGGCAACTCCTCTGGAAATACGTCAGGGAAATCCTTCACCAGTGGTACTTCCTCCTGCACAACTCCTGATAAGGAATTTACTTGAGTCCTCTTAGGCACATGCCAGGATACATACTTGATCCTTCTTCCTTCTGGCGTCGTAAGCAAAATTGACTTACTGGCGCATTCAATGTTCCGTCCATACTTCGATAACCAATCCATGCCTAATATCACATCTAATCCTTGAGATTCCAATACTATTAGGTCCGAGGGAAATACATAGTTACCAATCCTTAATGGTAACCGATCACACCATAGACTAGCCATATACTCTGCTCCAGGCGAGGTTACTAACATGGGTGACCTAAGGGCTTGGGTTGGCAGTTTATACATATCCACAAATCCCCTTGAGATGTATGAATGCGATGCACCAGTATCAAAAAGGAAGAGTGCAGTAAATGACTTAACCAAAAACTTACCTATTACTGCATCTGGCTGAGCTTCAACCTCCTCCACGTTAACGTGGTTCACCTGTCCCTATTGAAAGGGTTCAGCTTCTTCTCAGAGCATACATTGCCATTTCCATTCTGGGCTTCAGGACATTCATTGGCCTAATGTCCAGTCTTCTGGCACTTATAGCAAGTGACTTGGCTCAGGTCTCTCTTGGCTGGTGTTGCTGGGTTGGTACAGTTCTGGCCGTTGCTTCCTCCATTCCCATTACCATTCTTGGGGCCATTATGATTGTGCGAGCTACCTCCTCCATGGGTATGCTGAAAATGTCCTCCCGGTTTAGGGGTAAAACATGGCTTCTACTGAGCTCCAGCATTGTACTTCCCTTGTCCATACTTCCTCTTGCGGTTTTCAATCTGCCGCTGCTTCCCTTCAATCATAAGAGCATGATATACCAACTCCTGTTAGTTGTTGAAGCTTGCTACCATCAACTGCATGCTCAACTCATCATTTAGTCCTTCCAGAAACTTCTCCTGCTTAGCTGCATCCGTAGCAACATCATCTGGGGCATAACGTGCTAACTTACTAAAGTCATCCACATACTGGCCAACTGTCCGTCCTCCTTGGCGCAAGTTGCGAAACTCACGCTTCTTCATGGCCATAGCTCCTGCTGAAACATGGGCTGTACGGTAAGCCTGTTGAAATTGGTCCCATGTCACCATGGCTATAGGGTAGGTGACAGTGTAATTCTCCCACCATGATGCTGCTGGTCCATCCAACTGATGTGCGGCAAATCACACCTTCTCAACATCAGTACATCCTGTAGTGGTTAACTCCCTTCCAATATTGCGGAGCCAATCATCTGCAACTATAGGCTCGGTGCTACTGCAGAACACCGGTGTGTTCAGCCTAAGAAAACGGGTTAAGTGATCAACAGGTGGTGGTGGTGGGTTGTTGTTGTTGTTGTTGTTGTTCCCTTGATTCTGATTCTGGACTAGCAACTGCATCAAGGTATTCTGCTGCTGGATTAACTGAGTGAGCTCCGATGGGAAAGCAAATCCATTGTCCCGTCTCGGAGGCATCTGGGGGTTTAGAAAAGATGAGAATATAGAATAGAATGAGGTCTAGAGAGAAACACTACCCATATGCACATGAAGCAAATGCAAACAAAATCACTTCATTCAAACCAAACAAGGCATACAACGGTCTATCTATCGTTACAAAAGTGCTCGGGCTATACTACATACATGGGGGAATACTACTACTGTTATGGTGGTCGACTAGAAAAACTGCTCCGATGAAGACTCCATGATATCTGCTCCAGCTTCATCAACATAGTCATCATCGCTATCGTTTGGGTCTGAGTCGGTGTCGTCGATTATGATGTAGTTCTCTGGACAAGTGCAATCTTCGTCTTCTCCTCCAGTCGCGGGAAATCCCATGAATACTTTTAGCTTCTTATTCTTCTTCTTCTTCAGATTTTTGTTCTTCTCCACGAGTGTTGCTATTTCCTCCTCATATCCATCGCGTGTAGACTTGAGTTCTTCTTCCAGCTCCGTGATCTTGGTCATGGCCTTCTTCAGGTCTATCATGCCTGCACACATCTGGTTCTCCTGGCGTCGAATGTGTTGGTTTAACTCCTGGATGAAAGCTGCAATTGATCTATCTTTCCTGGTGATGATCATCTCCCATTGCTCATCTCGGCGCCCACAAATCTGGTAGATAGTATCCTTGAGATCCTTGTGGTAGACTTCTCCAATGCGTCCCATAGTGATGTGGGCTGCCATGCTCTTTCCTAGACTCCAGGTTGGTGCATCAAAGAAAAACTCTATGGGCTCAGTGACAGGCATGAACATCCTTCCTGGAACTTGAACTTGAATCATCCAGTGCTCCTCTTCAGGTAAAGTGGCGTTGTAGGTTCCGGTGAAGCTTGGTACTCCCATTTCAGGTATCTAGTGACTTCCTTCAAGTGACGACCAAAGGGTGTATCTTCATCCGGTTGCATGAACTTTTTCCTTGCATCCGCCATCCTAAAAAGAGCAGAGAAGATGAGGAGTCAGAAATGAGAAGAGGGAGTAGTGATCTAGGGCTTTAGATTAGTGGTCGTGTCCTACAGTCAGCGTGTGCTCTGATACCATCTTGTAGCGACCAGACCTCAAACAATCTGATCTCTGTGCTTTAGTGTCATGCCTGGATCAGTAATGCTGACACGCATAGTACTTGAAGGATTTATAACAGATTAGCAATCACACACTTATTACATCGAATGTCTCAAAAGAGAACTTATTACAATAAATATGGCTTATGGCCATATAATAACGATAACAGCGGAAGGCTTGGAAGATAAGTGAGTCCATCAACTCCAACGGCATCACTGAGTATAGAACCACGACCTAAAGGCACCTTACTCGTCGTCTGAAAAGTCTGCAACATGAACGTTGCAGCCCGAAAACGGGTCAGCACATGGAATATGCTGGCAAGGTAACACATAGAGAGTAATGAAAGAATAAAGCTATACTACATGCATATATGGCTGGTGGAAAGCTCTATGGTTACAGTTGTTGCATAAAGCCAATTTTCCCCTACTGCAAAGGAATAAATTTTTTATTTAACTATCATGGTGGTTGTTGAACATTGAGAAGATAGACATCCTCTCAATCACAATTAAGCATTAACATTAAAACCCAACAATATTAATTAAAGTAACATGATGAGATTCACATGGTATTCCAAGTACTAGATACTCAAGACGTCCATAACCGGGGACACGGCTAACCATGATTAGTTTATACACTCTGCAGAGGTTTGCGCACTTTTCCCCACAAGACTCGATCTCCTCCGTTGGAATTCTCGCACTACATGATGTTTGAGAAACGGATGACCGAGACATAGTCTTTCAGAAGCGCTAGCACCTTACGATCGGGTAGACAGTACCAACCTACATCCCCTACATCTTCTAGTCAACCACTGTAAGAGTTCACACGACTTAGTCAACTATGCTAGAGCCCATAGTAGCTTGTGGCTGCACACGGAAGTTTCTAGTATGAAAAATCTCATGATCCCTTTGAGCCTGGGTGGCGGTCCATAAAGAAAAATAGGCAATCACTGGAATACCCAGGTGCCTCAATCCACACAGATGTGTGTTTAAGTTGCCACATTAAATAAACCATTAATTTAACAATCTCACATCTGTCAAGGATACACTCACCCAATCCACGTCTACTAGCATGGCATGGCAACAAGCAAACGTAGAAGTAACTCCCAAGGGTTTGATAATAAAACAGGTAATAGGTACTACCTCATCTACTTCCCAAAACCCACATATTAATGAGATCCTAATCATGCAATTGTTTGAGGATTGATCTAATGCAATAAAAATGGGGTAGTAAAGAGGTATGATCAAAGTGTTACTTGCCTTGCTGATGATCCGCGAAACCAAGAGATTCAAAGTAGCAAGCGGCGCATTCCGGGTACTCTATCGCAAACAAACAAGCATACAACAAGTACTCATCTAATGTATGGGTAAAAGTCAAATAAGAGATCTAACCAGAAAGTTCAACTTAAGAACTCCGGTTTGCAAAAAGAATCAAATCGAACGAAGCAACGAAAGTCAAACAGTGAAAGAAACAAGATTCGTTTACTAATCTGGATCTAAGTCAAATTTTACAGAAGCAAAAACTTGTTTGAGTTGGTTAAACGGAAAGAGGGTTTCGAGATGAAACTCTAGGTGCATGAATCGCCTGATTCCGATAAATGAGCGAAAAGATAAACTAAAACGAAAATCGGATCAGAAATCGTGATCAGAAATAATCGCGGTAAAATCCGAGAAAAAGAAAAACTGACGAATAGATTAACGAACGAACGTTCGTTAACTGTAGCTAAACAGTGAACGCGTTCGTTAGAACGAACGAACGAACGAGCGAACGCTGCTAAATAAAAGAACTGATAAAACCGATCTAAAAAAAATAAAACCTAGGGTTTTCTAAAAAACCGAATCAGTTTTTCTTAGAAAACCGGGGCGGCGGCGGGTGGCTACCTCGTTGGGACTCCAGCGAAGTCCGGCGGCTCTGGCGGGGCTTCGGGCGGTGGTGGGGTGAGGCCGCATCGGCGGTGACGGCGCAGCAGGCGCGTCAAGCGACGGTGAGTGGCGCGGCACGCGGTTGCGGCGGCGGGGCGAGGCGAGGCGGCGGGGTGGGGTGGCGGCGGCTATTTAAGGAGGGGGGCATCCTGGCTTGGGGGGGGGGTGCACCTCGGGAGGCGTGCTCCTCCCGGACTCGGGCGGCGGCGGCGATCGGGACTCCAGTCCCGATCCGGTGCGGGAGACGGTGGCGTGGGCGGGCCGGCTTGGCTCGGTTGGGCTTCAGCCCAGTCGGGCGCGCGGGAGCTTTTTTTAAATAATCCTGCCGTACTAAAAAAATCCTACAAAAAATAAATAAAAATCTAAAAATGCCAAAACAAATTTTCACCGTCTAAATAAAATATTTAGAACAAGATGAACATTTTCTTGGCCCTAAAATGCAGTTTTGTAAAATGTGCAATTTTCCTAAATTCAAATAAAATAGCGAGAAAACTCCGAAATCAAATCTGACTTGATTTTTTTTCATTAAACCTTCAATATTTCTTTATTTTGGGAAAGTCATTTTATTCCCTCTCTCATATTTTTATTATAGAAATAACTGAAGATAAAATAAATGAAATCAATGATCCTATTTTCAAAATTTGAGAGAAACCAAAATATGAAAATAACGAAATCCCCAACTCTCTCCGTGGGTCCTTGAGTTGCGTAGAATTTCTGGATCAGGCCAAAAGCAAAATAAAATATGATATGCAGTGATGACCTAATGTATAACATTCCAAATTGAAAATTTGGGATGTTACATCCATGTAGCATGCCTACTGTATTGTCTATTTCCTCACATTCGTTGACATCTAAGGATAAAGAGACATGGTTTAAAGTAGGATGAACATAGTATGACATCATTCATATCATGGGCAAACATATATAAAACAAATTTTATCATTGTGTGCGCATGTGAACATAACAACTAGATTACAGATCAAGACCAAAAGAATATCCTTCATCTCTTTTAAACCATGTAAGGTGAAATGATATGTTAAGAAAACTATGAATAAAAGTGAACAGAGTAACTGACATTGGCTACAAACGAAGTAGTTAAATGAACACATCATAGTACCAATCAGTTCACGGCAGGAGGAGTAAGGACTTACAACAGCGGCTTGAACTGCTGTGCTCAAGCCCTTCATCTTGCTGGTGTGGCGATCCTTGAAGATTTGCACTGCATTTGGTTCAGGTTCTATTTGGTCCGCACGGGCTTTCCTTTGTATTTGGAACAAGTCAATATAGATAGGATAATATGGCACAAAAAAAGAAGGAAGTAGCAGCTATTTACAAGAGCCTCGCAGTGTGCAATATAGCTACGAGATCCTGTTGTCTGTTGGAATTTCACTTTAGAACGGTTGGTTTTGTTCTTCAAACAATTAGCCTAGAAGAAGATACACTTGTAAGGAACATACATAAATACAAGTTCAATATGTATTTTGATCAAATACATATAGCCTACCTGATACTTTGGATCAGACCAGTGTTTAACGAGGCCTGTCCAGTCTTCATCTATAATATATTCCACTGGAGATGTTTGGGCGATTTCATTGTTAGCCTTGCCTTCAAAGTGAGATTTTCTAAGGTGGTACCGATACTGTCGCAGAGTAGACTGAAAAACATGAGTGCATGCTTGTTTAGTTGCATCATCTTTTGGATCCAACTTGAACCTCATCTGTTAAAAAAGAATGTGAGTCTTATTAGGAGGAAGCTAGAAAGTATGGGACAGAGCAAGACAATATTACCAATTGCGATGAATAACATTACTTACGGATAAATGGTCAAGGAAGGTGTTGAACTGGGTATTGTCTTTCTCATTCCTGTACTGGATCCATGTTGGGAGGATACGTGCATGACACCTAACGGCAACAGCTACCTCTGATACTAACTTGGCTGACTATGTAGCATCACATGGCCTTTTTAAACCTACCTCAAAATGGATCTCCATTCCTCCTCCTTTAGATTTTGTTAATCTGTCAAGCATTATCCCTGACGTATGTTGCCGCTTGCGCCGTGGTGCTAGTTCAACAACGAATATGGAAAGTGTTAGTGTACATCAAACTGTGAGAGTACATATAAAGGAGCATGCAACTGCAACTTGACTCGGTCAGGTACCGTCTTGGTGTTGATTCCCATGAGGTTCATATGATATTGCCAAGTCCTGTTGTGTCAGCAGTGCTTCGGAAGTAGTGTTAGGTGTGAAGGTAGCTTGGGAACTGGCCAGTTCCGGAGCAAACGAACGGGTAACTGGTTGAGATGCTGGTACAGTTGAAGCGGATGTTGCAGCTGGTGGAGCAGGTGATACTGTGTTTGTAGATTTAGCCGGTGGACTTGGACCTTCTACTGCACTATAAGTACAAGCAGAATCTCGACGGCAGAACCTTTTCCGTTTCACCCGAAGAGTAACAACACTCCCTACTATATTATTTTCCTTGCTCTTTTTTGACTTTGCCATGTCAAGTTGTACCCACAACACAAAAGAATAAAATCACTCTTCAGAACTCATTGATGCATGATACAGACAAGCAATACTTTGATGTAAGACAACCCTATGAGGATGGAATATGTAAGAAAAACAGGACGACATGACATATTCACAGCTACGATGTGCAAACTAAGCAGAAGGATTTTCAAGAAAATAGAAGTAATGCAAGCTAGACACCATATGAAAGATGCAACCAATATTACTCTGCCAAGGTAAAAGTGTCTTGTCATAAGTGGCAATTCGAAAAATTAGAAGCAGTACAACGTAGAAATCAATGCAAGATGCAACCACTATCAAACTGCCATGTTAAAAGCGTCCAATCATGAGTGACTGATGCGGGATACACAATAGCAGTACTTTGATGTAAGAACATGATATGATAGATAGATGTAGTGTATTCTAGACACAGAAAGCCATGCCATATGCACATGTATAACGTATAAACTCAGCAGGTGCAATTTAATCAAAATAGAAGAAATACATGCTAGACAACATATGCAACATGAAACCAATTATCACACTATCAACTTAAAGCAAGCACCTGCGATGGTGGAGTACGGGAGATGAACTCATCATGTAGACTTTGGACTTCAACTTCATTAGCAGTAGCAGTGGCAAATCTAGAGAGTCTTTGTTTGCATCGGTGCGGAGGACCACCAACACCCCCTAACTTACTCTTTTCCTTCCTATTTTCTGATATTGCCTTATGAAGTCAAAACCACAAGAATATGAATAAAATTAGCTCTGCATAACTGGTTGATGCATGACACAGACGAACACTACTTTGATGTAAGGCAAGTGTAGGATAGGAGGATGGAATATATACAAAAAAAGACAGCGTTTCATATTCACACGTACGATAGGAGGATGGAATATGTATGAAAAAATAGTAAGCGGAAGGCATTTCAACAAAATTAGAAGAAATGAAAGCTAGGCACCATATGAACATGCAACCAATGTCACTCTATCAGGTAAAAAGTGTCTCGTCGTAAGTGCGATTTCAAGAAATTAGAAGCAGTACAAGCTAGAAGACAATGCAAGATGCAACCTACATCACAGTCCCAAGTTAAATGTGTCTTATGGGTAAGTGATCGCTACGGGTATAAGTTGTAAGCTACACAGATGCAATTCAACATAAGCATAAGCAATACAAACTAGACATCATACGGAAAATGCAACCACGTATAACAGTTCCAAGTAAGAGCAAGCACCTGTGATGGTGGAGTAGGGGAGATGTGCTCATCATGTACACATATGTTCTAGAAATAGGAACATGTGTCATATTCACAGGCATTATGTGTAAATTAAGCAGATGCAATTCAAGTTAGAAGCAATACAAGCTAGACATCATACACAACATGCAACCACATATACTAGTGTCAAGTTAGAGCAAGCACCTGTGATGGTGGAGTAGGGGAGATGTGCTCATCATCTACACAGCTACGTTGACTGTCCAGCCTTGTGTTGCCTTGCGAATCTTGTTGGGAGGATGGCGAAGTAGCATCTATAGAGACCCCCTGTTTGAGTTGCTCTGAAGGACCACCATCATCCACTGCCGGACTAATTTCCTTCAGTTGTAATGATTTTGCATTGTGAGGTCAAACCGATAAGAAAAAGGAATACAATTCGCTCTTCAGAACTCATTCATGCATGATACTGACGAACACTACTCGGATGAAAGGTAAACACATGATGCGAGGATGGAATATGTATGAAAAACAGGATGGTGTTACATATTCACACCTATGATGTGGTAACTAAGCAGAAGGCATTTCAACAAATTAGAAGCACTGCAAGCTAGACACCATATGAAAGATGCAACCCATATCACTCTGCCAAGTTCAAACTGTATGGCGTTTCAACAAATTAGAAGCAGTACATGCTAGAAATCATATGCAAGACACAACCAATATCACAGTGGCGACTTAAAGGTGCCTTATCATAAGTGACTGATGCGGGATATGCAAGAATAGTAGTCTGATGTAGAAACAGGAACACATGTCATATTCACAGGCATTATGTGTAAAGTAAGCAGATGCAATTCAACAAAGTTAGAAGCAATACAAGCTAGACATCATACGCAACATGCAACCACATATAATAGTGCCAAGTTAGAGCAAGCACCTATGATGGTGGAGTAGGGAAGATGTGCTCATCATCTACACAACTACGTTGACTGTCTAGCCTTGCGTTGTCTTGCAAATCTTGTTGGGAGGATGGCGGAGTAGAATCTATAAAGAACCTCTGTTTCAGTTGCTCGGAAGGACCACCATCATCCAATGCCTTGCCAATTTCCTTCAGCTTTATTGATTTTGCATTGTGAGGTCATACCGACAAGAAAAAGGAATATCATTCGCTCTTCAGAACTCATTCATGCATGATACTAATGAACACTACTCTGATGAAAGGCAAAGTCATGATACGAGGATGGAATATGTACGAAAAAATGGAAGGCTTGACATATTCACACCTATGATGTGGTAACTAAGCCGAAGGCACTTCAACAAATTACAAACACTGCAAGACACCATATGGAAGGTGCAATCAATATCACTCTGCCAAGTTAAAACTGTCTCGTCATAGGTGGCGTTCATCAAACTAGAAGCAATACATGCTAGAAATCATATTCAAGATGCAAACCAATATCACACTGCCAACTTAAAGGTGTCCCATCATAAGTGACTGATGCAGGATACACAAGAAGAGTAGTTTCATGTAAGAACATGGTGTGATAGACAGATATAGTATGTACCAAAAACAGGAAAGCATGTCATATTCACATGTATCATGTGTAAGCTAAGCAGATGCAGTTTACACTAATTAGGAGCAATACGAGCTAGACACCATATGCAACATGCAACCAGATATCACACTGCCAAGTTAGAGCAAGCACCCTGGATCGTGGAGTAGGGGAGCGGAGACTTGGACCTTGTAATGCACTATCAGTACAAGGAGAATCGGTACAGATGCTCCGTTTACATTGCTGCAGAGGACCACCATCATCGCCTTCCTTACTCTTTTCCTTCCTCTTTCTTGATTTTGCCTTGTCAAGTCAAACCCACAAGAAAAAGGAATAAAATTTGCTCTTCAAAACTCATTGATGCATGATACTGACGAACACTACTTTCATGTAAGGCAGCCGCATGATAGGAGGATGGAATATGTATGAAAAATAGGACGGCGTGACATATTGACATGTATGATGTATAAAGTGTAAACTAAGCACAAGGTGCTTGAACTTGTTAGAATCGATGCAAGCTAGAAACCATATGAAAGATGAAACCAATATCACTCTGCCAAATTAAAAGGGTGCCCTAACAAATGTATTTAACCAAATTAGAAGCAATACATGGCAACAGGCTAGAAATAATATGCAATATGCAACGAATAAAGGTGACTCATCATAAGTGATTGATGCAGGATACAGAAGAGAGGTAGTTTCATGTAAGAACAAGGTTAACACATAGATGTAGTGTGTATCAAAAATAGGAAGGCATGTCATATTCACAGGTATAGTGTGTAAACTAAGCAAATGCAATTTACCCTAATTAGAAGCATTACAAGCTAGACACCGTATGCAACATGCAACCACATATCACAATGCGAAGTTAGATCAAGCACCTGTGATGGTGGTGTAGGGGAAGTGCGGTCTTCAGGTACAGAGCTACGTTCAATATCTTCATTTATGCTTGCTGTTTCTTGAGAATCATGTGGATAGGATGAATTGCATTCTTTATAAGAGTATTGCGTCTCATATTAACCCACGCGCGTGACTGTCTCATCATAAGCGATAGACGCATGATACACAAGTACAGTAGTTTGATGTAAGAACATGGTGTGATAGGCAGATGTAGTATGTAGCAAAAACAGGAAGGCGTGTCATATTCACATGTATAATGTGTAAGATAAGGAGATGCAATTTAACAAATTAGGAGCATTGATGAGGGATACACAAGAAAAGTAGTTTGATGTAAGAAAATGGTTAATAGAAAGACGTAGTATGTACCAAAAACAGGAAGGCATGTCATATTCACAGGTATAATGTGTTAACTAAGCAGATGGAATTTACCCTAATTAGAAGTATTACAAGGTAGACACCATATGCAACATGCAACCACACATCACACTGCCAAGTAAGAGCAAGCACCTGCGATGGTGGTGTGGGGGAATTGCGGTGATCAACTAGAGAGCTACGTTGACTATCTTCATTTAGCCTTACCGTTTCTTGAGAATCATGTGGGGACAATGACACTACATTCTTTAAATGAGTAGGGCGTCTCACAGTAACCCACTCGGGTGACTGTCTCATCATAAGTGATTGACGAGGGATACAAAAGAGCATTAGTTTGATGTACGAACATGGTTAATAGACATATGTAGTATGTATCAAAAACAGGAAGGCATGTCATTATCAAAGGTATAATGTGTAAAGTAAGCAGATGCAATTTAACCAAATTGGAAGCAATACAAGCTAGACACCATATGCAACATGCAACCACATTTGATAGCGCGAAGTTAAAGCAAGCACCTGGGATGGTTGTGTGTGGCAATTGAGATCATCAACTGCAGACCTACGTTTACTGTCTCCAACTGCTGACACTGCACCCATTAGAGCACTGAAACGCTTAGTGCTTATCTTCGAATTACACTGGAGCAACTTCTGTCTTTTCTTTTCTGCATTCATCAACACTGCGTCAGAGTCTGAAATACCCATGCATAAAAAAACAATAGTGTGAGTATGGGTGAAGTGTGTGCACAATTAGTACAGTGTAAAGGTAGCAGATAGCAGGTCGGTGAGAAATAAATGACGGGAGACATATGATAGCTCTACAACATGCATGGCACACTAAATTACTACAGGATTCTATGAAAATAACAGTCGACTGAAAGCAAATAGGCCAGTCTATTTTTTTCTACACCGTCCGATGTACAAAGAACGGGCAGATCGCCTTCATCTACCTCCAGCCAGTCAGTGTTGACGATCTTCCTCGAAACGCCAACGACCACCGGCCCAGTATTCCTCCCCTGCCTGCGCCCTCCCCTCGACTTCACCGCACCGCCATTCTTGGCACCGCCCCCCGGCCATCCATTCAAGCCCCGCCAACCTCTAGATCGGGCGCAAGCAGCTCCTGCACCCTGCACCCCTATGATAGACACCAATGCGCCGCTTCCCTGAGGAACATGCGGACTAGGTGCTCTGCGCGCCTAAGCGGGTGCTGCTTATTTTAATTGCAGTTCGACTGACCCTGAATTGAAATCCAGGAGGGCTACTGACCTCTAGCAAAGGTGAAATAGTAAAAGGGAGGAAACCTTGTGCATTTAGTATCACGAAGAAGATGTAGTAAGAAGCGCTCAACTAGTTTCTTTCGTGGGATGAATACGGTGTGAGCGGAGATGTAAGATTTGCACGAATAAGGGAACATGAGTACCTCTTTTTGCTGGCAGTGTTGTATCCTCCTTCTGTTTTTCCAACGATCTTCTTGTTGTTCGCCGGAAACCAAAAGTTGTGGAGGACGGTGCAGCCCTGTACGAACCCATGGCCAAGTTGTTGAGTGTGGTGCGGTGGCCGTCTGTCGGTGGCGGGGAAGCAGATCCAAGGCAGCAAACGACAGCGTAGCAGGAACAACTCCGGTGCGGTGGACGGTTGCGACAGTGGAGCCGCAGTAGTGAGGCGCAGGACGGCGTGGTCGGAGTGGTTCTGGTACGGCGCACGTTGGCTTCGGCATCGTGGAGGCAGCTCTGCCTCGGCTTCAGCTGCTAAGTCCTTGAGGGCGTTGCGGTTGCGGTTGCGTTGGACGATGATGTCGGGGTACCGGCTTAGGCCTGATGGAGGAGGGCGGCGGTGGATTGGCCGCTATGGGGTGGAGGACGGAGGAGGCTGGGGTTTCGCGGCTGGTGGAGAGGCTGTTTTCACGCCCATAGAGTATGAATGGGGAAACGGAGGGAGGCGGGGAACTAAGGGGGAACAATGTTTCAGTTTGAGACGCGCTTGTTTGAAATTTGGGGAAAGTTACAAACTTTGCCCCCATCTAAAATTTTGGACATATTGCGGGTTGGGGGTAGGACAATCATGTCAGGTGTCCCAAATGTGGGCATGATAGATTTCAGCTGAGCACATGGGTAGGCGCCCACGGCGTATGAATGCTTCTCGGAGGTGGTTGAGACTGGTGTTTTGGTGAAGTTACAAACCTACTCCGGTTTAGACCTTTGGACATCGGGCCGATAGGCTACATGGGCCAGAGTCAGGACAGTAATTTCCTACCACCAAAACATTAGTTTCGCGCGGTTTCGGATGACCAGAGGCCTATTTGGCACTTCGTTCAATATTTGGGAGCAGAAGCATTAACGTTTTCGGTTCTCTTGAATTGAACTTTCTGAATTTGTCAAACTTCACAAATCTTTACTCTTGAAAATCCTAAAGCTACGATTATTTTGGAATGGAGGGGGTACATTTGAATATACATTGTACATGAGTATATATTAAAAAATATGCAACTTACCTTAGTTCATGCATGGTTCCAGATATAATCTCATTGGTTGCAGAAAAAGTTAGATATGCGTATGAATATATATATAGCATGTTCAAACTCACAACAAAGATTGATGCCCCCTTTTACATCTGATTTACAAATGCCATTATCTCGGGTTCAAATAGATGAATGCACTTCCTATGAATTCGAATCTTCGAAACCCCCTTTATGTTGAATTCGATATGTATTCTATTTCGTAGCTAGCAATTTGGAATGTATCCATGCAAGTGAAAAATGTATAAAGTGCTTCGCACTAACAACATGGAGTGCACTAATTAATGTTTTATGAATTGCAGAAGCATCCATTGCCTGTATTTCAAACCGCTCTCACTCTATGGATCGATAATATGAAATAAACACATGCACATGCTAGAATTCAATAGAGTATGGGTGTCTGATAGACCGATTTTCATCCACATGCAATTTGCAAAATTCATGATCTCATCCAAAAATAATAATGCCATTTATATTTTAATTTAATGCGCAGAACCGCCTTTTACACGTAGATGCACTATGCCTCGCCCCGTTCTCACAAACACGTTATATATCTCTCTATCTAACGCATACGTGCACACACTTTATATGCATCGACATTTCTCTTTCACACATGCTCACAATCTCCCTCAGGGTGTCGGGGTGTCTCACGCACGTGCTCTCTCTGTTTCTCTTTCTCTCTCTCTTTTTGACTACTATGTACCACTCTTTTCACTAATCTCAGTTGGAAAACACTATTTTTCTCACATGCATATATACACATGCACGGTCTCTGCTAGCCCTCTATACGCACATATATGTGCCTACGTGTCTCCCGCACGCACATTATCTTTAGGCCTCTCTCGCACACATTGCCCCCCGACACACCTCTCTCTTAGTAGTTGGCAGATATGATTTCATCATATCATTCTGTAGGATATCCCTGGCTGTTAGGCTGGCTGGTAATACGAGGCAAAGTTTTACCCTAGTTCAGATCGAACCCTTGCAGTTGAAGAAAGAGCCTACTCCTGGTACTGTATATTAGTGATAGGGGTGTGTACAAAGTAGACGTGAATAGAATGCATTGTGCGTGTGTGTATACTATCGACGAACTAGCCCCCAAGCTTGTATAACATACTAAGGGCCTAGGGTTACAAATCATATATAGTCGGCTTATCACCAGTGGGGATAGAGTCCTCTGTGACTCTGGTAGCTTCATGTTGTACACTGAGTCCTCCACATGGGTCTTCATATAACACGTCTCGGTCCAACCTATATGTGGCGCAGGATGGAACCGACCCATGAGTCTTCCTGTTGACCCACCACAACTAGAAATGATGTGCCCACCACACCACACACGCAATCATCCACTAAGAAAATAAGCATATACAATAGTACAACGGTATCTAGCTCACGATACGTCTCCATATTTTGTTTATGACACTGACGGACTTTGCATTTGATGCGTGCTCCGTATTTTGTTGACGACACTTACGGTCATTGTATTTGAAGCGAAAGCAAGCTATGGTCACTGGACTTCAGAATAAGCTCATCATGGTCACCACATATATTTTGTCGTGCTAACCAACATGTGGTTGGATGGTTAGAGGATAGTGGTTTCTCGAGCCCACCAAGGTTAAAGTCCCGGTGCTCACATTTCTCTTGTGTTAATTTCAGTATTTTCCGGCGATATACGTTCAGTGGGAGGAGACGTTCCACTCGACTATGAGGCACCTATGGTGACTTCATAAAATCTCAAGATCATATATGCTGGCCCACTCTCTCGAAGGTGCTCATAGGGGTAGGGTTCGCGTGTGTGCACTTATAGCGTTGAGTGCTTGCATGTATATATGAGCCCTTGCGTCTGTACCGTGTTAAACAAATACATATCATGATTATACGACCACTGGCTCACCCATAAAACTCTGTATTTTGTTGATGACACAACTAATTGACCAGTCAAATGTTCCTCGTGGCGCAACTAGTATTGCACCATTGGGGCACGTAACCGTGGGGCCCACCTGTCAGCCCATATATGAAAGAAAGCAATGGTAGTTTGAGTCTGTACTGTGTTAATAAAATAGGAGTACATTTTAGGGTGATCATACGATCACTGGCTCACCATACAGCTCCGTAATTTGTTGATAACATGATCAATTGACCAGTCAAACGGTCCACATTCAGCAGCGCACATTACCATAGGGCCCACTCGCCAGGGCTGAGGAAGGGCGCCTCTCCCTCCTCGAACTCCCGGCTGCCAACCCAGAAGAGAAGAAGCCCAAGGCCAAGGACGTGAAGCGCAAGGGGGCTGTCGTGCTTGCAGCAGAACCAGACACCAAGCGAGGCAGGGATCAACCTGAGTCATCAAAGGGTAGCCGATACTGCGTGTACCACGAGCTCCACACCCACAACACCAACGAATGTCAAGAGCTCAGGGCCGTGAGAGATGGATGTGTTGGCCGACGCCCCGAGCCCAACGACAGGGGCTATGGCCGAGGAGGAGGAAGAGGTGGCGGACGATGGGAAGACCGTGGACCTCGCCAAGGGTGGCGTGACCGACCTCGCGAGGATCGCTGGCAGGACCAGCCTCGCGAGGGAGGCTGGAGAGATCAGCCTCGTGAGGATCGCCCGCACGGCAACGCAGGCCTTCCTCCTCTGCCGCCACCGCCAAGGAGGAACGAAGACCAACATCAAGATGAGGGGGCTGGGGGCTTCCAGGAGCCGCGTGCAATCGCTTGCATCTTGGGTGGAGCGCATGCCCCAGCCTCACAGCGCATCTTGAAGCAGTTTGCTCGCGAGGTGAATGAAGTCCTCCCCAAGCTTGAGGCCACGCACCCTCTTAGGTGGTCTGCATGCGCTATCACGTTCAGCTCAGTAGATCAGCTCAAGTGCGCGGCAACGGCCAGATTCCTCCCGATGCTTTGCTCCCCAGTCATCAGCAACGTGCAGGTCACCAGGACCCTCATTGACGGTGGAGCAGGACTCAACGTCCTGTCTGTCGAGACGTTCGACAATCTCCAAGTGCCGTACGATCAGCTTCAGCCAACCAAGCCCTTCTCAGGAGTCACTGATGGTTCCACTGTTCCAATAGGGCAGGTTCGCCTTCCAGTCACCTTCGGCCAACGCAACAACTACCGCACCGAGCTCATCGACTTTGACGTCGCCCACATCCGTCTGCCATACAACGCCATCCTCGGGTACCTAGCCCTGGCCAAGTTCATGGCAGTAACTCACCATGGATACAACGTTCTCATGATGCCAGGAAGCAGTGGAGTCGTCACCGTACACTATGAAGAAAGGGACACAGTATGTTCACTTGAGCGCGCGTTGCAAGCCAAAGCAATCGAAGACCCGGACCACAGAAACGGAAGACTTCCCGAGGCGACCCTTAAGAAGAAGAAGGTTTTGCCTGGCCCAAGCCATAAGGAGGCAGGCGCCTCCGGAGGTGTTGCGTCAGGATCTGCGCCCAATCAGGGAGCGCCACACTCTCTCGCATAGGAAGGCGCGCCCGGCGCCCTCCTCAGGCCGGGCTCGGGGGCTCTTTCTTGGAGATCCACCGACTTTGCCAAGGTCGCGAGGGAGGCTCTCGGGCACCACTTGGAGGGTGCTTCCAGGAAAGTTTCCCTCAGGAAGGTACGAGGCAAGGAAGATGAAACCCTCAGGAGTTCATCGCAAGAAACACCCAGGAGCTACAGGAGTCGAGAGTCATGCGCGGCAGCCGCCGCTTGCCCACCGTGTCCCCACATCCAGGCGATGATGGTGGGCTGCGCGTCTGCATCAACGTACCAGGGCTCAACCGAGCCGCATCTCAGGAGCGCCTCTGGCCTTCGCGCGTGGGGTGTTGCGAGGGTCCACCTCATAGCTACGTTCGCATGCCTTTCAGCCTATCGAACGCGGTCGCCGCTCATCAGTGCCTGCTGAGGAGCATTCTGGAGGCTCAGGAGGTCAGGCATTGTGCGGTCCTGGCAGAGATGGAGATGGCCCTTGGAAACCCACCTGTGCCCCCGGAGCCTCCCGAGGCTCCTCGGCCCGGGGACTTGTGAGGGTCGACGTCCTCATCGCGCATCGCCCACTTCTTCAGCATCACTTCATCTTCAACGGCACCAGGTGACATCTCTCTAAGTTCTGTTTTTAGCTGGGAGCGCCCACAGGGCTGCATTATTCCCAGGTCATGTGGGTCCGTCCCTGCGGCATGTATCCGTTTTGCTTATGCTCTTTACTTACCTTGTCGGGGGCGCCCCTCGGGCTGCACCATCCCCGAGCTGCTCGGGCCTGGCCCAGCGGCGTTTGCTTTTCCTGTGTCTACTTAAGATGAACTTCCTCCTGCGTGCTTAACATACCCAACCTAATCGCCTGCTCGATTGACACTACCTATGGAGCCGCTCGCTCTGGCACGGCATTTGCTCATGGGTCCATCCCTGCAATGCCGATAAATCTGAGTGGTCGAGCTCTGGCCGTGGCAGCCCTGCAAGGCGCCACCTCACCAGGCCCTCAGTGCCCCAATCACTTCCCCGGAGCGACCAAATGTTGGCTGGCAACCGTAACGACAGGTCTTGTTTCTCTTCATGATTGGTGTGTAGGACTTACTCCAGGAGCAATGCTAGGGACGTCGCGAGCTACCTCACCCTCTCTCCGGCACGGACCGCTTGCATGTTAAAAGGGGGGCGCCTGAGCATCGCGACTCATGGGCCCCTACTGGCTCTCCATCCCTCACCCCCTGGCCTTGACCCACGGCATCTCGACCTGTCATACCAGTGGCGGTTGAGCTCGCTCGAGGGCCGGGACCTGAGGACGTAGAGCATTAAGGAAAGTGCGGGGGAGTGGGAAGAATCTTGCGAGGACCTAACCCAGCAGCGCCTCAGCTGCCACCGCTTGGGCCGGGCGCTTCGTCGAGGAACTACACCAGACTCAAGAGATAAGTCACGCCCTTACAGGAGTTGGACCAATGCAACGCAAAACCCTCGCCCAGTGCGGATCTGTCACGGCGATGTTGCCTTCCTTTCTCGCCCAGCGAGGGCTGCTTGAGCGCTAAAGGGACCTCCGAAGCATCGTGACTCGGGGGCTCTTACCGGACCTCGGGCCGCTCACCTCCTAGCCTTGACCACGACATCACGACCTGGCATACCAACGACGGCTGAAGCCTGCCTGGGGACTGGGACCTGTCAGCGTAGAGCGCCAAGTCCTCGTGAGGATAGAAAGGGGGAGCCGAGCCGAGACAGGACAAGCACCTCACATTGATTCAAATTAAGACATGGCATGCGCCTTACATACCCCCACGGGGTGTTGCTTCGATTCCTTGCAGGGAACAAAAGTACTAATCCTAAGGAACGCTAATCGCCTGCACCTCCGCAAGGGACGTCATCATCAATAGTGGGCTGCCCAATGCCGGCGCCAACCCCATTCAGATCAGTGGTGTCGGCGGCTGGACGCAGCTGCCCCGCTCCGAGCACGGCGCGAGCTCGGGTGCTCATAGCTGTCGTCGCTCGTCTCTGGAGTCGCGAGGAGCTTGGGGGAGCCGCTGGATTCCCCAGCTCCTCCGCTGCTACCTGTGGAGCTGCTGGAGGGCCGATGGGCGGGCCAGGTCCTCGCCGGTTCGTTGCCCCTGCCGCTCTCCCTGGGGCAGCACTCCAGCCGGCGTCCTTCAGCATCGTAGACTTTGAAGAACATCAGGGATGCACCGTTGTATTCAGGATGAATTACGAGGGCACCTACCGTCCGGCAGACCCGGACGATTTTGCCCCAGCCTCGGGTCATGAAGACCTTGCCCGGAGCGACGACCGCGACCTCCGCTCCGGTCGCAAGGGTATCGCAGTCAGTGTGCTGCAGCCAGAGCTCCAGAGCCCCGCTCGGCGGCATCTCGAAGGAGAAGGAAGGAGGAAGGCGAATCCAAGAGCTTGGAGGCATGGCGGCGTGGAGCACGAGCTCGCGAGAGGAGCGCTCGGCGTGGACTCCGGGAGGAACGACGCGCACCACCGTGAGTCACCGGTGTCGACGGCGGCACCGTCGATGTCGCTCGACGCCTTCTCCCCCAGGACCCACGACGTGGGCGTACAAGGGTAGCGGATACCCAGGCGGCGGCCGCTCATACCAGAGCCTCGGTGCCTCCTGCTAAGGACCCTCATCTCGGAGGTAGAGGACCAGCCGCTTCTTCGGCGGAAGTGGGTCAGGACCCTCTCGGGGGGCCTTTCCCTTCTCTTCTGCAGAGAAACGGCGGATTGGTGCCATTGGCATAAGGAGAAGCGAGAACAAGGAAGAAGAAGGAAAGGAGCAGTAGGATGGGATGGACTGAAGGGGCTCGCGCAGCCCCGTACTTATAGCCGCAGGAGGCCAACCGCTGAGCACCACGATCGCAGGCAATCATGACCGGTTTCTCTGCATGCAGGGACTTGTCAAGTCGTGCGGTCGCCAAGACATCATGGGGAAGCGCAGGCGCCCATGTCCATTCAATTGCCACGCGGTGCCCAAGGCCGCAGGCTATTGGGGCCCGTGGTGCTTCGTGCTTGCCTCTTTTCTTCCCTGCTAGGCCAAGCCCGGGCGCGCCTTGTGCCCGGGGGCTACTGTCGGCATTCTGGGAACGGGGGTCCCCAGACTTGCCTACCTGCAACCTGCGATGTGGCTCAAGTGAGGGCCCAGTGCGGCCCATCTTCATCAGCTCAAGCTCAAGACCCTTGCGAGGGGCCAAGCCTCGCGGGGCGGACGACAGGAAGCTTCCTCAGAGGCAGCCTCGTCAAGAAGGCTCGCGAGGAGGCGGAGAGATCAAGGCAGGGGTGCCTTGCGAGGAGCCCATGATGCAAGCCATGACAATCAAGACAAGGCGGGCGCCAGGCGGGCGCCGGCCTGCAGAGTGTCCTTCTTTCCCCTTTTGTGAAAAGGGGGCAAGCATAGGCCAAGGCATTGGGCAAAGGTTACCATTCCGGTGCAATGAGGCCAAGACCAGTAGAGCGGCAGGACGGAGGTCACCGTGGAGCCCAAGACAGCGTCATCACCAGTGCTTTTGGCAGCCGAAGACCACCTTTGGTCAGGATAACTTGTACTAGATGTTTCCCTTCAAAATGGCCAATTGTTGGCGCCCTTCCTGCTCATTATTTGGGGAGAGGCCCAGGGCATCTATAAATAGAGCTAGCCACCACAGAGTGGAGGATGGATCGAGAGGGATCGGATAGAGAGAGATATCTAAGAAGAGAGAGAGTGTGGCGACTGAACTCACCCAAGCAGTTCATCGCACCAGCTCAAGAACACCTCTCGCGAGGCTGTTCTTCCCTTGTACTGTTCATCATCAGCCCCTGAGACAATACACCACACCACACACTGGAGTAGGATATTACACCACAACAGTGGCCCGAACCAGTATAAACCTTGTGTCCCTTGTGTTGTTCGTTGTTTCCAGCTTAGATCACGCGAGGAGATTGGACGTAGATCGGTAGGGGAGAGATCTCCGCGTGCACCCTAGTGTTCGAACCTCAAGGGTCTGCCGAAACCCGAAATCCGACAGCTACTTTGCTGCATCATCCCTTCCTCTTCGGGGAAATCCAACGTAGTGCTCAAGAGGTAGCAGCACACACCTCAGTATTAGTACAACTGCGCAAAATGAGATGGCTATCCCTTGTTGCCGTCATCTAACCTCCCGTCTTCAAGGTATCCCTAAATTGGTAGTAACTAAGGTAGAATGACCAACACAATCTAAAAGAAGCTGATTCGTACGTTTTACTTCCTGATTGCTGTGGAGGGACGAGCGAAAACAACTGCATCCTAGTCCGGAATGCACTTTCTACCAGTTCATCCATGGACCGAGGACTAGCTGGCATGGCTGCATGGCGGTTTTTTGGACAGGTGCGTGGACAAGAGACATTGTGGTCTGCTTATTTCTGCAAATAGTGGTGCTTAAATTTAGTGGAATGCACAAGCATTTCAGCTGGTCAGCACACTACATGGTTCAGTTCAGCATTCCAGCTGAGACCACAATTATAATTGGTTATTCTAGAATGAGAGAACCTAACCCTGGATGGTGGCAACAAGAAAAAACCAGAGTGAACTCCAGGAAATTTAAGCCTGCCGGGAGGCCCTTTGCTTAGAGAAGCATTGCTTGTTTTTCCTGATTTGTAAACCTTCTCACTACTTTGTCTTTGGCTGTGAACTAGTATATGTTTGTTATGTTCTATGAATCATTGAGATGTATAAAATTGCTTAACTTATGCTTTTCAAGTTTTTTATGAAGACGAGTTTAATGTGAGTGTTCCACATGAGCACTGGACTAGCGTGTGAACATTTGGAATTTATTACATTGTGGCCTCAATTAACTGCATGAACCAGTGTAACAAGATACATAGTTGCTTATATGTCAGATAGCAGATTGTTGATTATTAGCTGGTTGATAGCCTAGTGTTGAAGCGAGCTGAGCCAATGTGCCATGTTTTGCACAACTGCTTACAAGTGGGGTAGCACCAACAGTGTTTATAAGTACATATGTATACGTCGGCGCACGGTTCTCGAACGAGTGCTCTATTTCATCAAAAAACACACTGCCCGTATGATAAACCATGACAGCTATGTCTTACCATGCCATATTCATGAAAAAACTAGTGAGGACGCATCTGTCTTGGAAACAATTACGATGGTTCTCACATGATTCACGGGCACACAAAAGTAGCAGCAGTTCCCATAGACGGATTCAAACAGAGTACTAGCCCCAGAGGGGTCGATAACAAGCATGGTTCGGATAATTAGACACAATCCAAACTACTATTAAACACTAGCTGGGGCAACTATTTCATGCCTCGATCTAATTTGGGTTGGACACAAGATGGACCTTGCCATGAACATCATCGAGGATGTCCCACAGTAGCTCAATCCTGTGAACATTCATGAAGACAACCTTGTGGCCTTGCCACTGATAAACTTGTTTGTGGAGGCATGCCACGTCATCTTCCTGCGTAAGCTTGACAAGAACAGTATGCCTCACAAACAAAGGAGTAGCTTTGCACTTCTTATGTTTAGTACACCCTAGACAACACGCCTGCCAACAGTGAGGCTGGAATACAACTCTTCATTGTTATAACCGCAAATGACTTCCAGGATCCAACAACCTAAGAACTCTGTTTTCCCAGTGCGTATATTCAGGTCGTCTGCCTCATAGCGAGTGACATGTACAACCACGCAATCCTTGTCTGCATCAGGGCTCTAATTGAAACAGAAACAAATTCTGAATTACTTTTCAGTATAAGAAACACAAGTTATTTAAACCACTATGTATAGCATGGCATCGAAGCTAATAAAATTTTGCATTATTAATCACCACATACTTCCTTTTCTAAAAAAATCACCACATACTTAGATGAAAAACCACAATCGAGATCGGCAAGAAGGAAATCACCTTGGGCAGCTCAGCGGAGGGGGGGACACATCCTCGAAGGGGGAAAACTGCTCCTGCAGTGCCACAGGGGTTGTAACCTCAAACAGGGCGTTGACCATCTCAGTAGTGGCCATGAGCGTATCTGGGGTCGGCTCGGTGGTTGCCTCCATCTTCTTGGAGCTCTCTGTCTCGTGGGGATCAGCCTCCCGTGTCTGCTCCAATATCGGCAGATCTTTGCCTGGTTCTCCTTGGTCCATCATGAAACTGACGAATACTAGGAGAACACTGAAAAGAAAACACAATCGGAATGACAATGAAACAAAAAAGAGAGTGAGGATCGGTTACTGCTTTGCAAAAGTTCTTTTTTTTCTCTGAACGAAAATATACCAACATCACGGATCCGCTTACCTTCCCTTCGTTCGGAGAGAAGAACAGTGGCAGATGCGAGTGTTACCTTTCTTGAAGACAGTGAGGGAGAAGGGGATTCAATGAAGAGTGAAATGATGGTTGCTTCGTCCATCAAAACTTAGACTGCGGGGAGGTGGGGTTTTGTGATACGATGGCTCGTTACTGCCGCGCTACGACCGGGGTGACTCTCCGCCTGCATACTACCTTCTAATTTGGTGGATGGCATTTGGGCCCGCGCGCTGCATGGCCCGCATGTCGGTGAACAAAAGTATAACGACATTCAGTAGAGGGAGACGTTTCAATGACCTAGGAGGAGCCAGAAGCGGTAGAGTGTCTCCACTGTACTAGTAGTAATTGTTTTTCTGGGTAGCTGTAGAGTGTCTCCACTGTACTAGTAGTAATTGTTTCTCTGGGCTCAAGACAAAACAGCCCATCCACACTAGTAAATAGTAAAATCAATTCAAAAGTCCATATATTTACTGAATTGACGGATGGGTATGTCAAAGAGCAAAAAAGGAGTTTCAGGTGGGCAAAAGAGCTTCTGAACATGCTGGGCTTCCATTTACAACATATTGTGGTCATAATCCAGTAAATTTTACGACCCAGGATGTTCATTCTATGGACCTGACGGATCCATTTGACTGTGACTGCCGAAAACAGTGCTGGAGTTGGATGTTGTTGCCTTTTTCAATCTGGTTTTTTTGTAAACTTGATGAACAATTAACCCTCGTGCTTTTGTACAGTTTGTAAGCTGGAGTTAGATGTTCCTGCCCTTTTCAACTCGGCTATGACTGTCATATTTTCTTTGAAACAAGGGAAATGGCATCACTCTCGCTGGCTGCTTGAGCTCACTATGCATTACAGAAGCCAAGTGATTAGCCCCCACCAGCACCCACAAACTTATTTCGAATTAGAACATCAAATGGGCTGTAAATTTTCATAGGAAAGGCTGCATGACCATGACAGATTTGGATTCTAACATTTGGGACCCATGAGGAAATAGTGTATCCATGGTGGTGTTGACTTACTAGCCAGTCAACAAACGATTTTGCCTACTAGCCATTGGATTTACATCCAACATCTGTCGTGTATCTTCTATCTCTTGTCTTCTTCTTCCTCCAGCCGCCCAAACCAAACCACCCCGTCGGCTCCGCCTGCTCCTTTGCAAAAGTTCTTTTTTTCTCTGAACAAAAATATACCAACATCACGGATCCCCTTACCTTCCCTTCGTTTGGAGAGAAGAACAGTCGCAGATGCGAGTGTTTCCTTTCTTGAAGACGGTGAGGGAGAAGGGGATTCAGTGAAGAGTGAAATAATGTTTGCTTCGTCCGTCAAACTTAGACTGCGGGGAGGTGGGGTTTTGTGATACGACGGCTCGTTACTGCCACGCTACGACCGGGGTGACTCTCCTCCTGCATACTACCTTCTAATTTGGTGGATGGCATTTGGGCCCGCGCGCTGCATGGCCCGCATGTCGGTGAGCAAAAGTATAACGGCATTCAGTAGAGGGAGACGTTTCAATGACCTAGGAGGAGCCAGAAGCGGTAGAGTGTATCCACTATACTAGTAGTAATTGTTTTTCTGGGTAGCTGTAGAGTGTCTCCACTGTACTAGTAGTAATTGTTTCTCTGGGCTCAAGACAAAACAGCCCATCCACACTAGTAAATAGTAAAATCAATTCAAAAGCCCATATATTTAATGAATTTACGGATGAGTATGTCAAAGAGCAAAAAAGGAGTTTCAGGTGGGCAAAAGAGCTTCTGAACGTGTTGGGCTTCCATTTACAACATATTGTGGTCATAATCCAGTAAATTTTACGACCCAGGATGTTCATTCTATGGACCTGACTGATCCATTTGACTGTGACTGCCGAAAACAGTGCTGGAGTTAGATGTTGTTGCCTTTTTCAATCTGGTTTTTTGTAAACCTGATGAACAATTAACCCTCGTGCTTTTGTACAGTTTGTAAGCTGGAGTTAGATGTTCCTGCCCTTTTCAACTCGGCTATGACTGTCATATTTTCTTTGAAACAAGGAAAATGGCATCACTCTCGCTGGCTGCTTGAGCTCACTGTGCATTATAGAAGCCAAGTGATTAGCCCCCACCAGCACCCACAAACTTATTTCGAACTAGCACATCAAATGGGCTGTAAATTTTCATAGGAAAGGCTGCATGACCATGACAGATTTGGATTCTAACATTTGGGACCCATGAGGAAATAGCGTATCCAAGGTGGTGTCGACTTACTAGCTAGTCAACAAACGATTTTGCCTACCAGCCGTTGGATTGACATCCAACATCTGTCGTGTATCTTCTATCTCTTGTCTTCTTCTTCCTCCAGCCGCCCAAACCAGACCACCGCGTCGGCTCCGCCTGCTCCCGCCTCCCATGGCTGGCTGTGCCTCCGCCGCCCTACCATACGTACCCTCCAACGTTGGCCAGTCCCTCCCTCTATTCCCCCACACGTCCTGTTATTCTCCGGCGACATCAGCCCCAACACGCACCCGCGCCCGAACCAGTCAACCCTCGTACTCCCCTCCGCCTGCGACTGGACCGGCGCATCTTCAACGGCTCCTGTTCATTCCGTCAGAGGCCTCGTCGTTGTCCTCCGCCTTGCGGCCTTGGTTCGCTCACCATGCGTTGTGCACCGCCCTCTTGCGTTGTCAATGTCGTCAACAACCGAGAGGAACAAGGAGATGACTGTACATGGAGAGGATGACAGTAGGGACCCACTAGCGTCATGGCAGTACACAAGCAAGTGCCTCTATAGTACAAGCCCAAAAATATGGTTCCTCCTAATGGTTGGACATCTGGGGCTCACACCATTGTCAATGTAGTTAATAAACGAGAGAATTACACTACGAGCGGCTGACATCAGGGACCCAGCAAGTCGCGCAGTTTTTTTGAGGAACAAGCAGTTGTTATTTATACTAGTTTTAGCGACAGATCAGGGTAACAACGGGGCTGTGCGGGGGCAGTGGCCCGTCTAGCGAGGGTTTTATTTATGTTTACCAAATCATGAGCCCAGTTGTGTTTTTTCTTGCTAAAAATGTCTAGCCCAGTTCTATATTTTAAAGAAGTACCCAAACAAGGCCTACTTGCTTCATCGGCCCTACTGGGCTGTAAATCTTTCAAGATGAGGAGAGTTTCATTCGGTTTGCCCATAAATGGGCTGTACATTTTTAAAACACATCAAACCGGGAATTAGTTTCAATTTTTTTTCATTACAAGATCTTAAATTCCATTGATTTTTATGCATGGACAATTATTTGGATTTTATATTTATATAAATTATTTTTCAAAATAGTTTGAATGTGAATCGATATTTCTGGATTAAAAACAGTTGACCGCATCGAAATATGCAAAAATTGGTATACTTTTTAACCGTGGCCACAATATGGGGTGTAATGCTAACAAAAAGAAGATGGGCTCCAAAAAATTCTTAAGAATTAGTAAATGGGCTGTACATTATTAGAAATAATGGCAGATGGGTTGTATGTTGTTTTCCACAGACTTGAGGCTGACTTGTGCGCCTACTACAGGTTGACGCATATGCTTTCATAAAAGAAAAGTTGACGCACACGCAAAGCCCTGTCAACTTAGTCAACACACGAGAGCAGTGACTGTTGGATGTCCATCCAATGGCTGTCGTGCTTCTTCCATCTCTGCTCTTCATGCTCCAGCCGCTCAAACAAGCGCCGGCGGGACTGCCTGCTCCCTCCTCCCGCGGCCGACAATGCTGCCGCGCAGGCCTCACGGCCCCATCGTACTCCCATCGCTGGCCTAGCCATCCCTCTACTCACCCACACATGCTGTTATTCTCCGGCGACGACAGACGAACCAGTAAATCCCCGTACTCCTCCGCGTGGGAAACAACTGCCGAGTATTCCCTGGCTCCGTGTCGTTCCCTTCCTAGGCCTCGCCGTCGTCCACCGCCCTGGTGCTCTCGACGCGGCCTGGTCAACGTGGTCAATGAACAACATCCATCAGAAGTGGATTGTACGTGGAGAAGCTGACAGCTGGGTCCATGGCCGCACACAAGGAAATGCCTCCTTATTACGCACAAAATAATGATTCCTCCACCTGACAGCTAGGACCCACAGGAAGGGCCTCTGTATTTCGTGAAAAAGTTGTTCCCCCCGCTGACAGGTCGGACCCACCAGCTATATCTTTGCACGCAAGGAAGTGCCTCCTTATTACGCCTGAAAAAATGAATACCCCCCTGCTAGCTAGGACCCACTGTATTGTTGGGATGACTTGTGGGCCTACTAAGTTGACGGGGACGGAGGGCTTTGTCAACTTAGTCAATACTCTAGTGACCGTATGATGTCCATCCAACGGCCATAGTGCTTCTTCAACCTCTGGTCTTCTTGCTCCAGCCGCCCAAAGCAGCGCCGGTCGTGTCGCCTGCTCTTGCCTCCCGTGGCCGGCTGTGCTACCGTGGAGGCCTCACCGGCCAGGCCATCCCTCCACTGGCCAGGCCATCCCTCCACTCACCCACACCCCCTATTATTCCGCGGCAACGGCAGCCTCACACCGCAGCCGAACCAGTGAACGCTCGTACTCCTCTCCGCGTGGGCATCCACTGCCGCGTCTTGCCCGGCTCCACGTCCTCCCCTTCCTAGGCCTCATTGTCGTCCACCACCGTGGTGCTCTCGGCGTGGCGTGGTCAATGTGGTCAACGAGCGACTTCCATCAGAAGAGTACTGTACGTGGAGAGGCTGACAACTGGGTCCACGGCAGCCGCAAGGAAGTGCCTCCTTATTACGCGAAAAATAATTATTCCTCCACCTGACAGCGGGGACCCACCGGACGGGCCACCAGCATTTTGCAAAAAAAATCGTTTCCCCCTGACTGCTGGGACCCACCGGACGGGCCACCGTATTTTGCGAAAAAATGTTCCCCCCGCTGTCAGCTCGGACCCACCGGAAGTGCCTCCTTATTACGCACAAAAAAAATGAATAGTCCCCCGGCTAGCTGGGACCCACCTTGGTGGGAGGCTGACTTGTGGGCCTACTAAGTTGACGGGGACGAAGGGCTTTGTCAACTTAATCAATATGAACTATTCTAGCTCTAGTGACCGTACGATGTCCATCCAACGGCCGTAGTGCTTCTTCAACCTCTGGTCTTCTTGCTCCAGCCGCCCAAAGCAGCGCCGGTCGTGCCGCATGCACCTGCCTCCCGTGGCCGGCTGTGCTGCTGCAGAGGCCTCACCGCCCCTACTATTCCCACCGCTGGCCAGGCCCTGCGGCGACGGCAGCCTCACACCGCAGCCGAACCAGTGAACCCTCGTACTCCTCTCCGCGCGGGCTTCCACTTCCGCGTCTTCCCCGGCTCCGCGTCCTCCCCTTCCTAGGCCTCGCCGTCGTCCACCGCCGTGGTGCTCTCCACGTGGCGTGGTCAACATGGTCAAGGAATGACTTCCATCGGAAGAGTACTGTACATGGAGAGGCTGACAGCTGGGTCCACAGCCACAACCCAGTTTTTTTGTGATTTGCCAAGTAAGTCGCTTTGTCAGGCCTGTTGGGCTGCAAATCTTTCAAGACGAGGAGAGCTTTCATTTGGCTGGCCGAGAAAATTGCCCATCAGTAATGAGAAATGGGTTGTACATTTTTAAAACACATCAAACCGGCAATTAGTTTCAAATATCTTTTTTTCATTTCAAGATTTTAAATTACATTAATTTTTACGCGTGGAGGATTTGTTGGTTTTATATTGATATACATTTATTTTTTAAAATCAGTTTGAATGTGAGTCGAAATTTTGGGATTAAAAACAGTTCGGACCGCACCGAAATATGCAAAATTTCGTATAATTTTTTAACCATGGCCACAATATGGGCTGTAATGCTAACAAAAAGAATATGGGCTCCAAAAAACCTTAAGAATTAGCAAATGGGCTGTAAATTATTAGAAATAATGGAAGATGGGTTGTATGTTGTTTTCCACAGATTTGAGGCTTTCCTAAAAAAAGGTTGACGCACAAGCACTGACTGTTGGATGTCCATCCAAGGGCCGTCGTGCTTCTTCAATCTCTGCTCTTCCTGCTCCAGCCGCTCAAACAAGCGCCGGCGGGATTGCCTGCTCCCTCCTTCCCGTAGCCGGCTGTGCTGCCGCGCAGGCCTCACCGCCCCACCGTACTCCCATCGCTGGCCTAGCCATCCCTCTACTTACCCACACCTGCTGTTATTCTCCGGCGATGGCAGAAAAACCAGTAAACCCTCGTACAGTCGTACTCCCCTCTGCGTGCGAAACAACTGTCGTGTCTTCCCTGTCTCCGTGTCGTTCCCTTCTTAGGCCTCGCTGTCGTCCACCGCCCTGGTGCTCTCGGCGTGGCCTGGTCAACGTGGTCAACGACCGACATGCATCTGAAGTGGACTGTACGTGGAGAGGCCGACAGCTGGGTCCACGGCCGCACGCAAGGAAATGCCTCCTTATTACGCGCAAAATAATGATTCCTCCAACTGACATCAAGGACCCACCGAAAGGGCTTCTGTATTTCATGAAAAAAATGTTACCGCCGCTGACAGCTCGGAAGGAAGGAAGTGCCTCCTTATTATGCACAAAAAAAGGAATACTCCCCTTGTTAGCTGGGACCCAGTATAGTGGCAGGCTGACTTGTGGGCCTACTAAGTTGACGGAGACGGAGGGCTTTGTCAACTTAGTCAATATGCATGATTCTAGCTCCAGTGACCGTACGGTGTCCATCCAACGGCCGTAGTGCTTCTTCAACCTCTGGTCTTCTTTCTCCAGCTGCCCAATCCAACGCCAGTCATGCCTCATGCTCCTGCCTCCCGTGGCCGGCTGCGATGCGGCGGAGGCCTCATCGCCCCCTACTACTCCCACCGCTGGCCAGGCCATCCCTCTACTCACCTACACTCCCTGTTATTCTGCGGCGACGACAGCCTCACACCGCAGCGAACCAGTGAACCCTCGTACTCCTCTACGCGTGGGCATCCACTGCCATGTCTTCCCCGGCTCTGCGTCGTCCCCTTCCTAGGCCTCGCCTTCGTCCACCTCCCTAGTGCTCTCGGCGCGGCGTGGTCAACGTGGTCAAGGAACGGCTTCCATTGGACGTGGACTGTATGTGGAGAGGCTGACAGCTAGGTCCACGGCCACAGCAAGGAAGTGCCTCCTTATTACGTGCAAAATAATTATTCCTCCACCTGATAGGGGGGCCCACCGGACGGGCCACAATTTTTCGCAAAAAAAACGTTTGCCCCTAACTGCTGGGACCCGCCAGCAACATCTTCGCACACAAGGAAGTGTGTCCGGGCAAAAAAAACGATTCCCCCCCCTGACTGCTGGGACCCACCAGCTACATCTTCGCAGGCAAGGAAGTGCCTGACAATCGGGACCCACCTAGTCAAAGCGTACGTAGCGTCGTCATTCTGCTCGCGAACATGTACGTACATATATACTGGTGGATGTAGAGGTGCGCATGTGTCGTAGTAGAGGCACGTACGTGTCGTAGTAGAGGCGCATACGTGTCGTAGTAGAGGCGCGCATGTACGTACAACAGCCAGGGTTCAAGAAAGAAAATACGGCCACGTATGTGTACATACGGGCGGGGTCTCGAACGCCTACTCGCGCATACGTACGGCCAGGGCTCGTGTACATGGCTTGGTCGGAACGGAGAAACAACGTCGTCGTTGTGTTCATGGGGAGGAAACGGAATGCGTCGTCTTCATGGGGAGGCAACGGAATGCGTCGTGTTCATCGGGAAGCAACGGAACGTGTGGGAGCCAACCGGCTGGGTCTGAACGGAATGCGTGGTCGTGTTCATCGGGAGGGCTTGGACGGAATAGGTGATGGAAACGAGGCATGGCGTACCACATAACGGAGGAAACAGACCTCCTATGTTCGGAACGGGGTCCTGTTGATTGGGATGGGTCTGGCATACCGCAAAACGGAGGAAATGGACCTCCTACGGTCGAAACGGGAGTCCTATTGATCAGGAGGGGTGTGGTGTACCGCAAAACGGACGAAACGGACCTCCTACGGTCGAAACGGGGGTCCTGTTGATCGGGAGGGGTGTGGCGTACCGCAAAACGGACGAAATAGACTTGTGTTGGAGCGCTACGGTCGAAACGGGGGTCCTGTTCATCGGGAGGGGTGTGGCGTACCGCAAAACGGGACTCCACGGGATATTGTTCATCTTCTCCGTCGACCTCCTCCAGCCTCCACGGGCTACCATCGACCTCCTCCAGCCTCCACGGGCTCCTGTTCATTCAGCCTCCACCACGTGCTACTCCACCGACTACTGTTCAACCACCCCTCCACGGGCACCCCTCCACTGTCTACTGTTCATCCAGCCCTCCACACCACGGGGTCCTGTTCAACCACCCCTCCACACCACGGGGTCCTGTTCAACCACCCCTCCATGGGCACCCCTCCATCATCTACTGTTCATCCAACCCTCCACCACACCACGGGGTCCTGTTCATCCAGAGGCAACGCCACCGCTCACTGTTCATCCAACCCCCCCCCCCCCGCAACGCTCACTGTTCATCCCAGAGGAAGCATCGATCGGCTTCAGTCAGCAGCAGTAGCAAAGGAATCGCTCAATCAGGTTCAGTTAACAGCCATCGATCGATCGCTCGGGTTCAGTAACGCGTAGTCTGCAGTGCAATCGCTCAGGTTCAGTTAGAGCCCAATGCCTCATTCAGGTTCAGTTAGAGCCAACGCCTCGCACACACACGCGTACGTGTATGAGAGAAACGCGCATCACTGGGCCCTCGGCCTCCCACCGTAACCGGGAACTCCCCGAAATTTTCCTCGCCCTCACTTCTACCGCGGTTTTTTCCGTCATGGACGGCCCAAAGAATGTCATGCAGCTGCGTCTCCGACCCGCCCAGGATGAAAAGCCCATTTTTCTGTCATGATTTTTTGTCACAATTATCGTCATAGAAGTGTCATATGTATGACAGAAAAGAATTTCGTTTGGCCCAAAATGTCACAGATGTGTCTTTTTTGTAGTGAATGACGATATTCAATGAGCTGGCCGTGGCAAAGAAACGGGTATGAACTAGACTTATCTTGTCTGTGTAAATATGTTTAACCTAGTGCCCATGATTCAACCCGTCATGATTAAACATGTTTGCAAAGACAATTAGAGATTATAGTTTCTCATGCCATGCATAAGTAGCTGGGAGTGGATAATGATTTATCTTGGATATCAACATAGCATTAAAATGATTGTGATGTAGTATGATGATATGGTATCCTCCTATGAATGTTCGAGTGGCTTGACTTGGTACATCTTCATGCATGTAGTCGCATCAAAACCAACATAGCCTCTATAATGTTTATGTTCATGGTGTTCATATCCTACTCATGCTAGTGTCCAATGTTACTTATGCATAATGCCTGGTTATGATCATTGTTGCTCTCTAGCTGGACATTTCCCAGTCTTAAAATTGCTAGCCTTCGCCTGTACTAAGTGGGGATTCTGCTTGTAGATCAAAACCCTTGAACCCAAAGTTATTCTAGATAAGTCCACCATACCTACCTATATGGGGTATTACCCTGTTGTCCTAAGTAAATTTGCAGGTGCAACCTCTAAAAACTTCTAAAAAAATATCCGTTTTGTGTGCCTGGATCATTCATGGAACAGCAGGAGGTGGTCGATATCTTTCGTGCTAAGCATGTTATCCTCGGGTCGAGTGTTTATTCACTCGCCATCGCACGAGGAAATGGGCCGTAATAGGGATGCTCAGTCCCAAACTACAAAATGCAAAAGGAGTTCATCTCTTACATAATTAAACAAAAACTCCCAATGGAGTCAAAACCTTTACTTTCCGCTTGGGGACCGCCACTAGCGTGCTTAGCATGGAAGATGTTGATAACTGATGGTCGTGAAGTGAATAAGAAGGTTGCACTACTCAAAATATCATTTATCTTTGTTTTAAAAATTGAGCTCTGGCACCTCTACAAATCACTGCTTCCCTTTGCGAAGGGACTTTCTATTAACTTTTATGTTGTGTCACCACCTTCTAAAAACAAGCGCCAGAAACTGAGTAGAGCACAACGGTCATGATTTATGCATTGTGTATAGCTAATGTTGGGTGCATCATGACTGGATCTTTTCTACCATGTATTATAATGTTTAGTCACTTCTTGAACTTCAGAGGTGCTCTGCATTTATGTTTTGCGGTCTTACAAAGGGCTAGCGAGATACCATTATTGTCATATTATATCATGGTTGTTTTGACAACGTATTGCTATTTGAAATATCTTATTATTGCTTGCTAGCTGATTATGTTATTGATATGATTCATTATGATATTTAAGAGTTATTGTTGACATGGTTAGTTATAATGTTGGCTGAAAACCTGGGTGTTGTTTAATCCTATTTATGCAAACAAGAGCAAAAGAGTTCGTAAAAGTTTTTCTTTCTCACTTTCAGTTTATCAACTGAATTGCTTGGGGGAGTTGATACGTCTCAACGTATCTACTTTTTCACAAACTTTTTCTCTTGTTGTGCACTCTAATTTGCATGATTTGAATGAAACTAACCCCGGACTGACGCTATTTTCAGCACAACTACCATGGTGTTGTTTTTGTGCAGAAATAAAAGTTCTCGGAATGGAACGAAACTTTTTGAGGATTTTTTATATCAATAAAGAGAATTTCTTGAGCCAAGACCTGTTGGAGAGGGGCACCTAGGTGGGCACAACCACGAGGGCGCGCCCCCCTCTCCTGGCGTGCCCTGGTGGATTGTACCTACCTGGTGGCCCCGCTGAAGACCCCCTGATACTATAAATTCACATATTTCCAGAAAAAATAAGGGAGAAAGAATTATTGCGATCCATGAGACGGAGCCGCTGCCAGGCCTTGTTCTTCCCCGGGAGGGCAGATCTGGAGTCCATTTTGGGCTTCGAAGAGTGGGATCTTCGATCTTCGTCATCACCAACCTATCTCCATCGCCAATTCCATGATGCTCCCCACCGGGAGTGAGTAATTCCTTCATAGGCTCGCTGGTCGGTGAGGAGTTGGATGAGATTCATCATGTAATTGAGTTAGTTTTGTTAGGGCCTAATCCCTAGTATCCACTATGTTCTTAGATTGATGTTGCTATGACTTTGCTATGCTTAATGCCTGTCACTTTGGGCCCGGGTGCCATGATTTCAGATCTGAATCGTTTATGAATTCATCATGATATCCATGTTTTAGATCCGATCTTGCAAGTTATAGTCACCTACTATGGTTATGATCCGGCAACCCCGGAGTGACAACAACCGGGCCCACTCCCGGTGATGACCGTAGTTTGAGGAGTTCATGTATTCACTATGTGTTAATGCTTTGTTCTGGTTCTCTATTAAAAGGAGGCCTTAATATCCCTTAGTTTCCAATATGGACCCCGCTGCCACGAGAGGGTAGGACAAAAGATGTCATGCAAGTTCTTTTAATAAAGCATGTATGACTATTTACAGAATACATGCCTACATTATATCGATGAACTAGAGTTAGTGCCGTATCGCCATAGGTTATAACTGTCTCATGATGAATATCATCCAACAAGTCACCGATCCAATGCCTACGAATTTATCCTTATTGTTTCTGCTAAGTTACTACTGCTATCATCACTGTTACACTTGCTACAAACTACTGCTATCACTGTTACTGTTACCGTTGCTACTGTCACTACTATCAAAACTATCAAACTACTTTACTACTGATCATATTGCTGCAGATAATTAATCTCCAGGTGTTGTTGAATTGACAACTCAGCCGCTAATACCTTCAAATAATCTTTGGCTCCCCTTGTGTTGAATCTATAAATTTGGGTTGTATACTCTACCCTTGAAAACTATTGCGATCCCCTATACTTGTGGGTTATCAGTCTCCCTCAACGGTGTTCTCCGTCAAACACACTTCGCCAAACCACAACGTTCGAGATATCATAGACGTCACTGCAATGGGGAAGGAATTCAAATAGTTACTACCTCCATTTTTTTACACAAGGCCAGTATATCAAAATTACAATTTGCAGAAGGCCACTAACACTAATCGAGGCAAAATGATGGGGTTTGCCTCGTACTAGCAACCAAGGACATTAATATAGCCTTGCATGCATGCGGAAGTGAGAAGGTTCGTTTGCATGGCGCTGCATTTATCAAGCGATGAGTGAGATGGTTAGCTCGTTGGGCTTTGGAGAAAAATATGCATTAATTGACACGTCAAGTGAGGATTTGTATCGATTAATCCCGCGAAGGAAAACCCCTTTCTTTTTTAACACTAGTACTCCTGGTACGTATGTACTTATCCTATTTGGGTCTAGGCCTTGCATTTCCATACTTCGCCACACATTTTTGCCAAGCTTGCCTAAAGTTTTGAAAATGAAAAGGAGGTACACTTGCGCACGACTGTCGCGGTCGCACCGCACCCTCACACGGTCGCTCCTGCACACCGTGGTCGCACCACACCCTCACATAGTAGCTCCTGCCCGCCGCAAACCCAACCAAGGGAATGCACCCTCACTGACACGTGCTACCGCTGACAGATAATTTTCGTTCATACATTATGTTTATCCAACCGCATATTGGGGAGGATCCGTAATGACCGTGCGGTAGTTTGTTAGGGAAGAAGAAGAGGTGAGGAAGAAGGGTTAGGAGACGTAGGATATTCATCCAACTGCCTGAAATGGTAGACTAACCCAAATGATGAAAGTCAGGTGACTTGCATAACAATATATGTTTTTACCCAGCAAAAGATCCCTAAAAACAACAACATAAAGAAAAACTATCACTGCTGGCGGAACGAGACGGCCTCGTCGTCTTTGCCTGCCGGCGTGAACCAGCCGTAGGTGCCGACGTGTGTCTCCACACCGTGGTTGTCCTCGGCCTCCAGCTACTCGTTCACGCGGAGCATGCGGGCGCTCTGCATGGACGAGAGCACCACCTGGTTCAAGTCGAGGACGTCCGGTTCCTCCTGTAGGATGGACTCGATGGCAGCGGCATCCGCGCGCTCCGCGTCGAGTTGAGCTTCCGCCGCCCGGTTCAAGTCTAGGACGTCCGGTTCCGCCTGCAGGAGGGCCTTGATGGCAGCGGCATCCGCGCACTCCCCGTCGAGTTGAGCTTCCGCCGCCCGATTCAAGCCCAGGACGTCTGGTTCCATCTGTAGAGGGCCTCGATGGCAGCGGCATGCACGCGCTCCACGTTGAGTTGAGCCTCCGCCGCCCGGTTCACATCAATGACATTCGGTTCCGCCTGCAGGAGAGCCTCAATGGCAGCGGCATGCGCGCGCTCCGCGTCGAGTTGAGCCTCTGCCTCCCGGTCCTCTCTAGTATCGCCAGGTTGAACCGCTGGTCCGCCTGCACCATGGGGGACCCGGACGCCGGCATGAAGTCGAAGTCCATCATCTCAACCTCTTCCATGAACATGGGATCGGCTTCCTCTTCCTCGTAACTTGGTTCCAGAGAACTCGGGGATTGGCCCCCCGCAAAGCGAGCTTGGCAACGGAGGTCTGTGGCGCCGACTGCCGCAGCGATTTCTGCGCGGCGCTCCGGCATCAGCATCTTGTAGTATGTGATCTTGCGGCACACCATGGCTTTCCGGTGAACTAGGGGATCGAAAGGTTGGGGAATGGGCTGGAGAGGAGGTGTGGTTTTGGGGCAGTGGCTGGGGTAGGCCTAGCAGTTAAGGTTTTGGTGTGAATAGTGGTTCCAGTAACGACCGGTCAATCGGTTTTGACTGTACATCGCTCTTGCCGCGTTCGTGTTGCATCATGGTACGCTGGACCCTCCACGTCGTTCACCGAATGGAACACACTTCGTCTTGCGTTTTCGCTCGCTTGTGGGACCGCAGTTGAGAGCAAACCGACGTCCCTCCCCTCCCCCGCCCGCGTCATTTATACTACCACTCCCTCTGTTTTATGCGGAGTAAATAAAAACAGAGGGAGTATACTATGGATGAGGATCCCCTGACGTGGCCGAACCCATTGAGTAACTGACATGCGGGGCCTAGCAAGCGTGGGGTCCGCCAGTAAGTGACCGAAAGGGGGGGTAAGGCAGGGATACCTACATCAGAGGATTCACTTCCACTACTACTCCCTCCTTCCATCTACAGGGCCTAATGCATTTCTCGAGGCTAACTTTGACCAAATGTTAGAGTAATAATATATGACATGCAACTTACACAAAGCATACGGTCAAATTTGTATGTGAAAGGAGCTTCCAATGATATAATTTTCACATTATACATCTCATGTACTATTATTCTTGTCAATTGTCAAAGTCGGTTTTGAAAACGCATTAGAGCATGGTTAATAATATAGCCAGCTGATGGCTATAAGGAACTGCCATGTCATCTATAGCCATCATCTATATGCACTCATGCAATAGTGTGGGCTATAAGGTTGGCTATTTCATGCAAAAAATTAATATATAAGGTTGGCTATTGTATTAGTACTTTTTCCCATCTCCTCTCTATCTCTTTATTCATATTTATTGTATTTACCTATGAATGCATATATAGCTAGGCTCTTGCATGAGAGCTCACTCCCCTTACTTTTTCACATCTCTCCCCTCCACATAGGGAAAAGTGCCATGTAAGTTGGCTCTTAGAATGGCTATTAGGTTGGCTCTAAGCATTTAATATTTGCATGAGCAAGGTATATGATTGGAAGAGAGTTGCATGCATACTATTTTTTCTTGATCTATGTGTTGTAGCTGGGCTGTAGAATATAAGAGCCCACTTCACCCTCTCTCCTCTCTTCTCACTCCTCCAAGTAGGATTTTGATGACATGACAAGTCTTATAGCCTGCTGACTAGGCCTTATTAGACTCGCTCTTAGGCCCTATATAAATGCAAGGAGGGAGTACTATGAGCACTGCATACTCTACTACAGATGTTATCAGTACTCCACTAGTACTATTGGACAGGGAGCTTAAAAAGTTACTATTGGACTGGCTATACGTGGCGAAATCCTAGTAAGAAGAGCATGCACGAGAACAAGCACATTCACGTGGTTGAAAACAAATTGGAAACCATCTCCGTTTGAATACAACTCTAGGAGTACGTACGAATCTAACAATATTGATTGGGCGTTGTTGAATGTTGATACTTTTTTCTGTAAGTTTGATCAAAGTAGAGATACTTTGACTACACATAAAACTTATATGTAAACTAGAAAGGATCAGAGGGAGTATATTGTACGTTCAAAAGTGAAATGAACATTGAATACCCTTTATATATGATTTGCGGATGCTATGATCACCGGTTCAAAATTTTGAATCCGCCTTAAGTATCACACATGCACCCACTCGTTTTCTCTCGATTTCATCTCGGGGTCCGGGGATCGATTGAAAGAGGACCAGGGTGGGTACAATACGTTCGTTTCGCTTATGAACGTACAATATACTCCCTCTGATCCCTACAGACCCCCTGCGGGTCATTTCTATCATAGAAACAGACCAAACCTTTATCTCCTTGCATGGCACGCAATTGATCTCTCAACATCAATCGATCTCATCAAGATGTGTCGGGGCATGAACCAAATGGGATGTCAAAACTAAGATGGGAAGTGACATGTAGTGGAGGCAAAGTGAAACTTTAAACAAACCGTTTGTTTGTATGCATGTCGGAAAAATTACAACATTGGAAATACAAGCATGGTCTAGGCCCATATGCGAATGATACTCGATGGAATGTTCAAATGATGCATGCGGGAGGATGGACTCACCCAGAGTGTGGCATGATTGATGGAGAAGAGGGTTGGAGAGGAATGACAAATAAGCAACGCCGCATGATTATACTTGAATGACACAAATAAACAATAAGTTGTCTCGTTTTCCCTTCCGTCTTGGTCACGGAGTAAGATACTCCCTCTATTTTTACTTACTCTGCATATTAGGTTTGATTGAAGTCAAACTTCATAAAACTTGACCAAATTTATAGAAAACTAAGAAGATGCCCGTGCGTTGCACGGAACATCAAGATCTTGTGGGAGAAAAGGATGAACGAGGGAAGGCCTTATCTGCAAATGTGGAGAGGAGTGCGGGTAAATTGTCATAGTTTCCTTCCTATCCATTAGATATAGATCAGACGGCCTATATTGCAGGATGGCAGGCACACCATCATCACCAACTCTTCTTTTATCTACACTAGCAAGATGCCCATGCGTTGCACGGAAACATCAAGATGCATTTATATGAGTAGTTTATCTTGGGAGAGAAAAGAATGAACGAGTGAAGGCCTTATTTGCAAAGTGGAGAGGGGTGTGGGTATCTCTTTGCAAAATTGCCATAGTTTCCTTCCTATTTGTCAGATATAAATCGGACGGCCTATATTGCAGGATGGCAAGCACACCATCAGCACCAACTCTGTTTTTTATAAGAAGTAGAGACCCGTGCGTTGCACGGAACATCAAGATGCATTTGTATGAGTAGTTTATCTTGTGGGAGAAAAGGATGAATGAGGGATGGCGTTATTTGCAAATGTGGAGAGGGGTGTGGGTATCTTTTTGCAAAATTGCCATAGTTTCCTTCCTATCCGTCAGATATAAATCAGACGGACTCTTATAAAAACAGAGTTGGTGATGATTGTGTGCGTGCCATCCTACAATATAGGTCGTCCGATTTATATCTGACGGATAGGAAGGAAACTATCACTACTATAGGGTACTGCTAATGTGACACTACGATCAGAGACCCTTCAAGAAACCATGTGTGATGCAATAATCGCAAACGATGCTGTATGAAAACCGTCAGAAATGTGTAAAACATTTGCGATGATGGATGCATCAAACACGGTTCAGGTTTTAGTTGCGTGTGCGATGAAGGGCATACAGTTCAGTTCAATTAACTATTTGCGATGAGGAGGAACAAAAGAAATGGGCACCCAAATGAAGGTGTGTGCGATACACAGTATACGGTTCACTCGGATGAACTGTTTGTGATTAGGCAACACAAAAGCAACAGTCACCCAGATCAAGGTGTGTGCAATATCCGACATGTGGTTCACTCGGATGAACTGTTTGCGTTGAGACATGAGAACAGAAATGGTTCAACTTAACAAGATGTGTGTGATACGCGGCAAACCGGTCTGTAATCAGAAATGCGTGTGAAGACCAATAATAACATAGACGGTTGCTGCTAATAAGACGTGTGTGTTGTGCGATGAGATTGCATACAGAACAACAACATATATATATACACACACACAAACACACACACACACACACACTTATAAGAACATGCTTGCATAACCAAATTAAACATCCACTTACATAAGTGGCTACTACAACCATGGCATTTGCACAAACCAAAGTAAACTATAACAAGCATAATTACATAGATGGCTACTACACACATGACATTTCCACACACATCAATAAAGTAAACTATATATTACATGCATGATTAACTAGCATAAACGATCATCTGATCATCATCTACTTCTTGTGACGCTTGCTCTGCTTGTGGCTCGATCCGGGCTTGTCGATTTGGGTAAAGAGGCACTTCCTCATGTCGACGATCCGCCTGTGCATCTCGTAGCATGTGTACATGCTCTTGGCCGCGAACCTGAGGTGAGGTTCATCCAGTTGCCGCATCCAGGCCTTGTGACAGGATACGGGACTTGTTCTCTGGGCATCCTGCTTCATCTTTTCGTAGTAGGGGTCGATGATGGCCGAGGCGAGTTCGACCAGGGAGTCCTGCTTCGGGCTGCCCCAGACCATGTAGTGGTCACGGATTTCGACAAGGTTCTTGCAGGCCAAGCCCGTAACACTGAGCGCTTTTACATCGTCTTTGGTATCCACCGTGGCGAACTTGTAGTCGGTGCTGTTGACAAACCTTTTGAAACGGTCACAAGGCTATGTGGCCATGCAGTAGTGGTAGATGAGGACATGATGGCGCACGCACAACTGGGCGATGGCAACCTTCTGATCTATGCTGGGACGACCGGTGGTGTACTGGAGGTCGATGACGACCACCTTGTACTTGTCTCCAGCAAGCAACTGCTCAACGTTGTTGATGTGGTCGTCCACCACGGCCGGGTCGATGGTGTACACTACCGAGAGATCCGTCTCCCTCGCATAGGTCTCCACTCTATGCTCGTCGAACTCCATTGGAATGCCACCGGACATCCCCTCTCTATGTGTCGTCGTGGTTGTGCTTGTTGTGTTGTGGGGCGTGATCGAAAGGTTGAAGAGAGTAAGGTTAGAATGGCCGCGGGAATTAAAGGGGAAGCCAGATGGCCAGGAATATAGGTAGGCCCTGATGGCAGTTCTAATTTGCGGCGCGTAACTCCATTGTGCCGCACGTAACTGCATCGCGTGACAACGCGCACGGTGCAACCGCATGCATATGGGGCCCCCGACGTGACCATGTGCATGCCCAACCGCTGGCAGAGCGTACGCGAAAGGACACGAGCAGATCGCTCCATGGACGCCTCAAGGAAAAGTTTTCCACAAGACGAGCGCGCCAACGGACCAGAGCGTCTAACGGCGAGCAGAGGATGACACAGTGATACGTGGCAAATAAGACGAACTGTGCGAGTGATGTCGGAGACATCAAGCACGAATCAGATTAGAGTTGCGTGTGTGATACATGGCAGACAGTTGATCCATTATAGTTGTTTGTGATGGAATAAGTCGTGTGTGTTGCGGGCAAATGCTTGTTGGTGTATAACCTTAAATTTAACCAAAAAAGTGTTAATGCATGTTACAAAAATTGTATAGTTGGAAACTATGTTCAAATATGACTCCAACGATATAATCTATGGCGACATGCATTCGTATTTCATTAGTTAAATCCTACTTATAAACTAGGACGGGGTATAGTAAGTAATTAAATCGCAAATGTTTTTTTATTAACTGTATGTGTACGTGTCCTCTCGTCCTCCTCTCGCACGTCTTGTCACCCCGCTGTCGCAGACGGCTTACAGCGCAAGCTTACGCAGCGCGCGGGGGCGTTCTTTTGGCCAAACGGTGGCGCCAATGAATCGTTGGTGAGCCCGTTCCCACGCAACCTCGCAGGTTCCCACGCAAGCTTCTGGCCCGACTCGGTGAAATCCCCCAAAATCCCAATGCTTGCCGGCCTGCTATAAAAACCCTCATGGCCGACGAGTCCTGTGTCGCATTTTCCCCTCCCTCCCTATAGCTTATCTCGTCTGCTTCTCCGACAATCGCCAATGGAACCAGTCCGTCATTGTCGCTCAGCCACTCTGCCGTCATCAGAGGACAACTCCAGCTGGGAGGATACACCGCGGCGGCGGCGCAGTCCCCAGTGTAGTGTAGTGCGCGTGGCATCCCTGTTGGGTGTGCGCGGAACACCCACCACAGGCTCCGCCGCCGCTGCCGTCGGCAGCTGTTGTCGGCCGCCGTTGATGCCACACCATCGTCGAAATCCAGGGCCATCTCCCGCTCGTCCGCCACGGCCCAAAGGCGAGAGGTGGTTGTCCTGGCCGCCACCCCACTGCTGGCCACCGTGGCCATCACCAGCTCCGCCATCGCGGCCCGAAGGCGGGACGTGGTGGTCGTGGCCACCACCCCATCATCGGCCACCGTGGTCGCCAGCTCATCGTCGACCGCCGGGATCATCACCCGCTCCGCCACCACCGCCCGAAGGAGGGAGGCGGAGGTGGAGGCCCGCACGTGCGTCAGCGACCTTGCGCGCTACATCGAGTTCCTGCGGGAGGAGGAGGAGTGCCTCGTCGAGCATGCAAAGAGCCTTACCGCAGCCATGGCCGCAGCACTCGCTGATGCAGAGGCGATGAATCAGGAGATCTATGAGCAGTCCAGCCGCTTCGAGAGGGATCGTCTGGAGCGGTAGTGGGCGTTCGAGCTGGCGAGCGTCGCTGAATGTGCAGCAGTGGCACGCACCGTATTGCATTTGTCCAGCTCGTCGGTAGGCTCCTCCTCCTCCTCTGTCTCTTACTGAGCGTTCTCGGCAGAGGAGAGGCTGCCGGAAGTAGCACAAAGCCCCTTCGTGGTAGTAGCAGTAGTATTTAGGGGCTATTTTGTTCAGTTCATCTGACTATAGATGTGTGGTCGAACTGTACAATGTACTTAAAATTAGCTAGCATATATAGTTGAACTAGCTATTTCAGTACGTTGTTGGCAACAATTGGGGAGAAGTTTGGTCGGTTCAGCTGTCGAGTTGAACTGTTTGTATAAAATAAGAACGACTGCTTAATCTATGAATGAAATCTATGCTTAATTACTGAATTTTAGTTGCAAAAATTACATACTGCTAATGATTTCTAGCTGCATATTTTTACAAATTGCAGTGTTACAAGGATTGACAAATGGCAACGTTACTAGATCAACAAATGTAAATCTTTCCAGTTTGACAAATGGCAACATACCCAATATGACTTATGCCAATCTTACCAAATTGCTTGTACGTGGTTGCACACGGGTCATGCAAAACAAACGTTTGTGTTGAAGGGATGAACAAATCCTGCGCTGCTCTCACTTTGCATACGGGTGTTCTATCTAAATCGTTCACGATCAAGAGCTGCAGAAATCCTGCTCGACACATTTTCTCTTGGCTTCTTGGGGAAGCTGTCGGTTTGCATACGGGTGTTCTGAGTTAAACGTTTGTGATGAGTGTTTTATATTTAAAAAGCGAATTATACTGTGGCTTGGGTGCCATTAATTGACAGGATGCGAGCTAGGCGGGCGGCCATGGAAGTCAAAGGGCTCACTTCCCAGTGAGCCTGCGCAGCGTACAACTCGCATGCTTCCCGATGAGCCTGCTCACTCGAGGACAGCTTGCACACCTCTCGGTCAGCCTGCGCATCGGACGGCGCTTGCACGCCTCCTGTTCAATCAAGGTCAAGTAGCTGTCCGCACGGCACCTCCTACAGCCACTAATACCAAGACACGTGGTGTCACGTGAATGGTTAACATAATTTTGGATTTACTAGAATTTAAAAACCAAGCATCTCAATGTTTTGCTGGCAATCAACGGTGCCCTGGTGTTTGAAATTCATTCCCATTTCTTGCATGGGACCTAAGCATGCACCCAAGGACAAATATATGATTTTTCAACCAATTTATATGCACTGGAGCATGTGCATGTAGTTCAAATTTGAATTATGCACATAAATGCATTGAAAACTCAGTTAATGCATAAAAATGTCCAAACGAACCCCGAAAAATCACAAAAATTCACACAACACTCCTGTTGTTCTATGTTCACATGAGAAAAAAAATTGAAAGCAATAAGAGGCAATGGATATCGGTTCATACCCAAAGGTGGGACGTTCCCTACCGAAAACCATCATGCTTGTTGTGAGAAGCTCCAGTTTGTGAGCAGCATATACGCAAACCTGCCCCAAATGGGACAAAATTTGTACCACAGCATGTTGATGCCGCTCCATGATAGCATGCCAAGTTTCATGAATTTCATACGAGTTTTGGATTTACTATAATTTAAAAACCAGGCATCTCAATGTAGTTCAAATTTGAATTATGCACATAAATGCATTGAAAACTCACTTAATGCATAAAAATGTCCAAACGAACACGAAAAATCACAAAAATTCACACAACACTCCTGTTGTTCTAAGTTGACACAAGAAAAAAATTGAAAGCAATAAGAGGCAATGGATATCGTTTCGTCCCCAAAGGTGGGACGTCCCCTACTGAAAACCATCATGCTTGTTGTGAGATGCTCCGGTTTGTGAGAAGCATATACCCAAACCTGCCCCAAATGGGACAAAAATTGTACCACGGCATGTTGATGCCGCTCCATGATAGCATGCCAAGTTTCATGAATTTCAGACGAGTTTTGGATTTACTAGAATTTAAAAACCAGGCATCTCAATGTTTTGCCGCCAATCAATGGTGCCCTGGTGTTTGAAATTCATTCCCGTTTCTTGCATGGGACCTAAGCATGCACCCAAAGACACATATTTGATTTATTTTCAACCAATTTATATGCACTGGAGCATGTGCATGTAGTTCAAATTTGAATTATGCACATAAATGCATTGAAAACTCAGTTAATTCATAAAAATGTCCAAACGAACCCCGAAAAATCACAAAAATTCACACAACACGTTGTTGTATGTTGACACGAGAATTTTTTTGAAAGCAATAAGAGGCAATGAATATCCTTTCATCTCCAAAGGTGGGACGTTCCCTACCGAAAACCATCATGCTTGTTGTGAGAAGCTCCGGTTTTTGAGAAGCATTGATAACCCAAAAGTACAGGGGTATGCAATAGTTTTCAATAAGTAAGAGTATCGAACCCAACGAGGAGCTAAAGGCAGAACAAATATTCCCTCAAGTTCTATCAACCACCGATACAACTCTACGCATGCTTGACGTTCGCTTTACCTAGAACAAGTATGAAACTAGAAGTATTTTGTAGGTGTTGTTGGATAGGGTTGCAAGGTAATAAAGAGCATGTAAATAAAAAGTAGGTGTTGTTTAGATAAGGACACAACTAAGTTAGTTCTAGTAAAGATCTTTTTGTTACGAGAAAGTTATTTGTCCCTAGGCAATCGATAACTAGACCGGTAATCATTATTGCAATTTTATTTGATGGAGAGGCATAAGCTAACATACTTTATCTACTTGGATCATATGCACTTATGATTGGAACTCTAGCAAGCATCCGAAACTACTAAAGATCATTAAGGTAAAACCTAACCATAACATTAAAGTATCAAGTCCTCTTTATCCCATACGCAAACAACCTACTTACTCGGGTATGTGCTTCTGTCATTCACGCCACCCACCATAAGCAAATCATGAACATATTGCAAACCCTACAGCGGGAATCCCACACGCTTACGTGACACGAAGAGCAACATAGGACAACACCAATAATTAAACATGCAACTCAAACCAATCACGATCATTAAATAACCCATAGGACAAAACAGATATACTCAAACATCATAGGATAGCCATACATCATTGGGAAATAATATATAGCATTGAGCACCATGTTTAAGTAGAGATTACAGCGGGTAAAAGAGGGGTTACACCGCTGCATAGAGGGGAGAAGATTTGGTGATGATGGCGGTGAAGTTGTTGGTGAAGATTGCGGTGGTGATGATGGCCCCGACGGCATTCCGGCGCCACCGGAAGAGAGGGGAAGAGGCCCCCCCCTTCTTCTTCTTCTTCTTCTTCTTATTCCTTGACCTCCTCCCTAGATGGGATAAGGGTTTCCCCTCTGGTCCTTAGTCTCCATGGCATGGGAGGGGCGAGAGCCCCTCTGAGATTGGATCTGTCTCTCTGCCTCTCTCTGTTTCTGCGTTCTCAGATTCTGCCCTTTCACCGTTTCTTATATTCTCGTAGATCTGTAACTCCGATTGGGCTAAAATTTTAACACGATCTCTATCCGGATATTAGCTTTCTTGTGGCGAAAGAAGGGCATCAACCGCCTTACGGGGTGGCCAAGAGGGCCCTGGGCGCGCCTTCCCCCCTGGGGCGCTCCCTGCCTTGTGGCCCCCTCGGGCATCGTCTCGCGTTGATTTTTCTTCCCAAAAATCAGATATATTCCAAAAAAATCTCCGTCGGTTTTTATCCCGTTTGGACTCCGTTTGATATGTATTTAGTGTGAAACAAAAAACATGCAACAAACAGGAACTGGTAGTGGGAACTGGATCAATATGTTAGTTCCAAAAGTAGTATAAAAAGTTGCCAAAAGTATATGAAAGTTGTAGAATATTGGCATGGAACAATAAAAAATTATAGATACGACGGAGACGTATCAGCATCCCCAAGCTTAATTCCTACTCGTCCTCGAGTATTAAATGATAAAAAGATAATTTTTAATGTGGAATGCTACCTAGCATAATCTTGATCATGTAATCTAATCATGGCAAGAATATTAAGACACGAGTGATTCAAAGCAATAGTCTATCATTTGGCATTAAGATAATAATACTTCAAGCATACTAATAAAGCAATCATGTATTTTCAAAATAACATGGCCAAATAAAGTTATCCTACAAAATCATATAGCCTGGCTATGCTCCATCTTCACCACACAAAACATTCAAATCATGCACAACCCCGATAACAAGCCAAGCAATTGTTTCATACTTTTGATGTTCTCAAACCTTTTCAACTTTCACGCAATACATGAGCGTGAGCCATGGACAAAGCACTATAGGTGGAATAGAATGGTGGTTGTGGAGAAGACAAAAAGGAGAAGATAGTCTCACATCAACTAGGCGTATCAACGGGCTATGGAGATGCCCATCAATAGATATCAATGTGAGTGAGTAGGGATTGCCATGCAACGGATGCACTAGAGCTATAAGTGTATGAAAGCTCAAACTGAAACTAAGTGGGTGTGCATCCAACTTGCTTGCTCATGAAGACCTCGGGCGTTTGAGGAAGCCCATCATCGGAATATACAAGCCAAGTTCTATAATGAAAATTCCCACTAGTATATGAAAGTGATAACTCAAGAGACTCTCTATATGAAGAACATGGTGCTACTTTGAAGCACAAATGTGGTAAAAAGGACATTAACATTGTCCCTTCTCTCTTTTTCTTTTTTCTCTTCTTTTTTCTTTGGGCCTTCTTTTTTTGGCCTCTTTTATTTTTTTTCTTTTTTATTTTTTGTCCGGAGTCTCATCCCGACTTGTGGGGGAATCATAGTCTCAATCATCCTTTCCTCACTGGGACAATGCTCTAATAATGATGATCATCACACTTTATTTACTTACAACTCAAAAATTACAACTCGATACTTAGAACAAGATATGACTCTATGTGAATGCCTGCGGCGGTGTACCGGGATGTGCAATGATGCATGAGTGACATGTATGAAAATTATGAACGGTGGCTTTGCCACAAATACCGTGTCAACTACATGATCATGCAAGCAATGTGACAATGATGAAGCGTGTCATAACAACGGAACAATGGAAAGTTGCATGGCAATATATCTCGGAATGGCTATGGAAATGCCATAATAGGTAGGTATGGTGGCTGTTTTGAGGAAGGTATATGGTGGGTTTAAGGTACCGATGTAAGTTGCGCGATACTAGAGAGGCTAGCAATGGTGGAAGGGTGAGAGTGTGTATAATCCATGGACTCAACATTAGTCACAAAGAACTCACATACTTATTGCAAAAATCTATTAGTCATCGAAACAAAGTACTACGCGCATTCTCCTATGGGGATAGATTTGTAAGAAAAGACCATCGCTCGTCCCCGACCGCCACTCATAAGGAAGACAATCAATAAATAAATCATGCTCCGATTTCATCACATAACTGTTCACCATACGTGCATGCTACGGGAATCACAAACTTCAACACAAGTATTTCTACAATCCACAACTACTCACTAGCATGACTCTAATATCACCATCTTTACATCGCAAAACTATTGCAAGGAATCAAACATATCATATTCAGTTATCGACAAGTTTATGTAGAATTTTATAACTAACCATGTGAATGACCAGTTCATGTCATCTCTCTAAATAGATATAAGTGAAGCAAGAGAGTTTAAATCTTTCTACAAAATATATGCCCACTCTCTAACAAATATAAGTGAAGCAAAAGAGCATTCTACAAATGGCGGTTTTCTATGTGAAGAGAAACAGAGAATTGATATGTCTCCAATGTATCTACTTTTCCAAACACTTTCGCCCTTGTTTTGGACTCTAACTTGCATGATTTGAATGTAACTAACCCGGACTGACGTTGTTTTCAGCAGAACTACCATGGTGTTATTTATGTGCAGGAGCATACGTTCTCGGAATAACCTGAAACTTCATGGAGCCACTTTTCAGAAAATAAGAAAAATACATGCAAAAGATGAAGGCCAGGGGGCCCACCACCTTGCCACGAGGGTGGGGGCGCGCCTGCCCCCTAGGGCATGCCCCCTACCTCGTGGGCCCCCTGTTGCCTCTCCGACTCCAACTCCACCTCCATATATTGAGTTTCGATGAGAAAAAAAATCAGAGAGAAGAAATCATCACGTTTTACGATACACAGCCACCGCCAATCCCTAAAAACTCTCGGGAGGGCTAATCTGGAGTCCGTTCGGGGCTCCGAAGAGGGGAATCCGTCGCCATCGTCATCATTAACCATCATCCATCACCAATTTCATGATGCTCACCGCCGTGCGTGAGTAATTCCATTGTAGGCTTGCTGGACGGTGATGGGTTGGATGGGATCTATCATGTAATCGAGTTAGTTTTGTTAGGGTTTGATCCCTAGTGTCCAGTATGTTCTGAGATTGATGTTGCTATGACTTTGCTCTGCTTAATGCTTGTTAGTAGGGCCCGAGTGCCATGATTTCAGATCTGCACCTATTATCTTTTCATCAATATATGAGTGTCATTGATCCTATCTTGCAAGTCTATAGTCACCTATTATGTGTTATGATCCGTTAACCCCGAAGTGGCAATAATCGGGATACTTACCGGTGATGACCGTAGTTTGAGGAGTTCATGTATTCACTATGTGTTAATGCTTTGTTCCGGTACTCTATTAAAAGGAGGACTTAATATCCATTAGTTTCTGTAAGGACCCCGCTGCCACGGGAGGGTGGGACAAAATATGTCATGCAAGTTCTTTTTGATAAGCACGTATGACTATGTTCGGAATACATGCCTACATTATATCAATGAACTGGAGCTAGTTATGTGTCACCCTAGGTTATGACTGTTACATGATGAACCGCATCCGGCATAATTCTCCATCACTGATCCATTGCCTACGAGCTTTCCATATATTGTTTTCCACTTATTTACTTTCCCGTTGCTATTGCTATCATCACTACAAAATACCAAAAACATTGCTTTTACTACTGTTACCTTTTGCTACCATTACCACTACTATCATATTACTTTGCTACTAAACACTTTGCTGCAGATATTAAGTTTCCAGGTGTGTTTGAATTGACAACTCAGCTGCTAATACTTGAGAGTATTCTTTGGCTCCCCTTGTGTCGAATCAATAAATTTGGGTTGAATACATTACCCTCGAAAATGGTTGCGATCCCCTATACTAGTGGGTTATCAAGACTATTTTCTGGAGCCGTTGCCGGGGAGCATAGCTCTATTCTTTGAGTCACTTGGGATATATATCTGCTTATCATTATGAAGAACTTGAGAGATCCAAAAACCAAGATCTATCCCTCAACTACAAGGGGAGGTAAGGAACTGCCATCTAGCTCTGCACTTGATTCACCTTCTGTTATGAGTAAGTTTGCGACACCTACACCTGCTTCTGCTATTCGTTCTAATATGTTGCATGTTATTGATGAAGCCACTTCTTCCATGCATGATACTTATGATGAAACTACCTCTATGCCTGATACTACTATGCCACTTAGTGATTTTCTTGATGAATAAATTGCTAGGGCTAGAGAAATTGAAAATATTGAATCTGATGATACTGATGAAAGTGATGATGAAGAATCACTTCTTATTCCTAAGGGTTATGTTTTTGATCAAGAAGCTTCTTTCGCTATCTTAGCTTGCGAAAATAGAAAAGAACTTAAAAGGTTATTAGCTAAATGGAATAAGCAATCTCTAAGTGCTAGAATGAAACCTGACCCTGCTTTTGCTACTTCACCTATCTTTGTTACTGATAAGGAATATGAATTCTCTGTTGATCCTGATATAATTACTTTGGTTGAATCTGATCCTTTTCATGGTTATGAATCTGAAACTGTTGTGGCATATTTTACTAAGTTGAATGATATAGCTACCCTGTTTACTAAAGATGAGAGAACTCGCTACTTTTATATCCTTAAAATATTTCTGTTCTCATTAAATGGTGATGCTAAGATATGGTTTAATTCTCTGGATCCTGGTTGTGTGCGTAGTCCCCAGGATATGATTAATTACTTCTCTGCTAAATATTTACCTTCTCATAAGAAACAAGCTGCTTTAAGGGATATATAAAATTTTGTGCAAATTGAAGAAAAGAGTCTCCCACAAGCTTGGGGGAGGCTTCTCCAATTACTTAGTGCTTTGCCTGATCATCCTCTTAAGAAAAATGAAATACTTGATATCTTTTATAATGGACTAACGGATGCCTCCAGAGATTACCTGGATAGTTGTGCTGGTTCTGTTTTCAGGGAAAGAACAGCGGATGAAGCTGAAATTCTATTAAATAATATGTTGACAAATGAAAATAATTGGACACCTCCAGAGCCAATTCCTGAGCCTGTTCCTAAACCAACTCCGAAGAAGAGGGGTATTCTATTTCTCAGTCCTGAAGATATGCAAGAGGCAAAGAAATCTATGAAAGAATAAGGTATTAAAGCTGAAGATGTTAAGAATTTACCTCCTATTGAAGAAATACATGGTCTTAATTTACCGCCTGTTGGAGAAACATATAATCAAAATCCTTCTCCTATTGAAGAAACTCGTGGTCTTGATAACCCGACACAGGTAGTAAAGGTAAATTCTCTCTATAGATATGATAAAGCTGAAATCCCATTTACTAAGTTTGCTAACCCATGCTTAGATGAGTTTGATAAATTTATGGCTAAGCAAGAAGACTTTAATGCTTATTCTGGTAGACAATTAAAATACAATTCAAATATGCTTGAACACTTGGGTGATTATATGGCTAATGTTAAAGGTGAACTTAAACTTATTAGTAAACATGCTTCTATGGTTACCACTCAAGTAGAACACGTACTTAAAGCTCAAAATGATTTTCTCAATGAATTGAATAATAAGAATAATGATAATGTTGTTAGAGCGGCTACTAGAACTGGTAGAATGACTCAGGAACCTTTATGTCCTGAAGGCCACCCTAAGAGAATTGAGCAAGATTCTAAGAGAAATAATATAGATGTACCTAGTTCTTCTAAAAAGAAGAAAAAGAAAAATGATAGGACTTTGCATGCTTCTAGTGATCCTATTATTGAAACACCTGAGAATCCAAATGATATTTCTATTTCTGATGCTGAAACTCAATCTGGTAATGAACCTGAAACTAGTGATAATGCTAATAATAATGTTCATGATGATGCTCGACCTAGTAATGATAATGATATAGAAATTGAACCTCCTGTTGATCTTGATAACCCACAATCAAAGAATCAACGATATGATAAGAAAGACTTTGTCGCTAGGAAACATGGTAAAGAAAGAGAGCCTTGGGTTTAGAAACACATCCTTTTCCTCCCAAACCTTCCAAGAAAAAGGATGATGAGGATTTTGAGCGCTTTGCTGAAATGATTAGACCTATCTTTTTGCGTATGCGATTAACTGATATGCTCAAAACCAATCCTTATGCTAAGTAGATGAAAGATATTATTACAAATAAAAGAAAGATACTGGAAGCTGAAATTTCCACCATGCTTGCTAATTATACTTTTAAGGGAGGAATACCAAAGAAACTTGGAGATCCCGGTGTACCCACTATACCATGCTCTGTTAAAAGAAATTATGTTAAAACTGCTTTATGTGATCTTGGAGCTGGTGTTAGTGTTATGCCTCTCTCTTTATATCGTAGAGTTGATTTGAATAAGTTGACACCTACTGAAATATATTTGCAAATGGTTGATAAATCAATTGCTATACCTGTCGGTATTTGTGAGGATGTGCCTGTTGTAGTTGCAAACGTTACTATTTTAATGGACTTTGTTATTCTTGATATTCCCGAGGACAATAGTATGTCTATTATTCTTGGAAGACCCTTTTTGAATACTGCAGGGGCTGTTATTGATTGCACTAAAGGCAATTCCACTTTTCATGTTAATGGTAATGAGCATACGGTACACTTTCCGAGGAAACAACCTCAAGTTCATAGTATCAACTCTATTGGAAAAATTACATCGATTATATTTGGAGGTTTTGAATTTCCTCTTCCTACTGTAAAGAAGAAATATGATATTCTTATTATTGGGGATGTGCATATCCCCGTTGAGGTAGCATAGTGGTATTTGAAATTTCTCTGGTTCCATGTTATTCGATATGAGTTCGTTAACAAGACTTGATCAACCTTGATAGTGGATTCCTTTTGATGATCATGAGATGGATGAAACTAGAAGGCACAACCTTCTGTACCCCACTTTTACTTTCTGTTATTTATATTAAATAAAATAAAAATAAATATTTTTCTGTCTGTTATCTGATTATCTGTGCAATATAAAAATATCTCGAAAATAAAAGTTCTCCAAATGCCCTGAATTTAAATATGATTTTTTATAGAATATTTGAGGATTTATGGAACTAAGAACACACCAGGGGGGTCAACCACCTGCCCACGAGGGTGGAGGGCGCGCCCCCTGCCTCATGGGCCCACGGTGGCCCTCCTCCACTTATTCTTTCACCCACACACTCCCTCCTCACACAAACATGAATATCCAGCTCAAACCCGAGTCCAAGCTCATTTTGCTGCCATTTTCGATCTCCTTGCTCAAAGAACCTCTCACAAAACTTCTTGGGGAGATTGTTCCTTGGTATGTGACTCCTCCATTTGTCCAATTAGTTTTTGTTCTAGTGCTTTATTCATTGCAAATTTTTGCTGCTTAGGTGACCCTGTTCTTGAGCTTGCATGTCAAATTTATATGGTCAAAAGTAGTTTTGATGCATGATATAGGCCCTAGGCACTTGTAGGAGTAGTTGCTATCAATGTTATTGAGTTTGGTTTACTTGTATTTTGAAGTTACTAAAAAAATCAGAATTTTTCAGAGGAAGAAATATGCTTAGGAAAATGTTTCAAGGTGGTTCCTCAAGGAAGCAAGGACCCAGGCTTGCAATGCGTGATGCTGACGAAGAGCCACCAAGAAATGCTCCAGTGCGTCCTTGTGAATGTCCTTCTGAGAACTTTATGGATCGAGCGGGAATTAAAGAAGAATTTAACGCATATTTGCGTAACGCTGATCTCGTGAGCTTCGAGGAAGGGAAGTGCAGCCAGTATCACAACCTCACCAGTGCCTTTTTGAGGAGGTTTGAATTTTCAACTTCACGTAATTCTCCAACTGTCCTGTTTGACCTTTATGATAAATCTTACACTATGGACTTAGAGGATTTTACCACTGCATGCAAACTTCCACAATGGGGTAGTATAAGGGATCCTCGCAAATCTGAATTTAGAGATTTTCTTGCTAGCATAACTGTGGGAGAATCTAGAGATATTACACAAGCTACCATAGGGAGCATCCACTTTCCTGCTATACATTATTTTGCTCTCTTCATAGGTAGATGCATTAATGGTAAAGATGAGGCATGTCACATGTGTGTCCCCGATCTCAGTATTCTTAGGAGTGCTGTGTTAGGAGACCAATCTTATAATTTGGGAGCCATTGTTGCACGTAGGTTGTACCTTAATAGATATAATGGAGATTTCTTTGGAGGAATTTATGCAACCCACATAGCTAATTTTCTTGGTATAGACATACACGAAGATGATGTTGAATTACCACCTACTTATCTAGATTTTAATGCTATGGTTCACCACTAGTTTGTAGAGAGGAACGAATCACCTCTCGAGTATCGACTAATATTTGACAGACACCATGTTGTCCGTATTACCCTCCCTGCTCCTGCCTTCTTTGATTATCAGGCAAGAGGAAGATATACTATCACCAGAGAGGAGGCAGATGAGTACGAGAGGATAGAGGAGGTCGCTCGTTGCCAGGCTTCAGCTCAGTAGGCGATAGCCGCTGCATCACAGTATGACCCCAGCTACTATTATGGATAGCCGCCAGACCAGCCATGGCCATAGACCAACTTAGGCCAAAAGCCTAAGCTTGGGGGAGTATGTATTTCCCACCAACATTACATTTATCTTCACACACTCATTGCTAGATGTCGGTGCTCATACTTTTTCATTATATCATCCATGCTAGTTTATTTTCTTTTTTATGCTTTCTTCTTGTGTGTTTAATAAACCTTAAGAAAAACCAAAAAAAATAGTTGTAGCTTTTAATCAGTTTAATTTCCATGCTTGTAGCAGTAATTAAAAAGAAAACCCAGAAATATTTCATGTTCTTCTTTTGCTTGTTGGGAGCTTTCTCGTATAAATAGTTTTATTTCTTTTCTTTTCTTTAGGGGTTGATAGGAGAAGACCATGATTAAATTGTTGAAGTGGCTCTTATAAGCATTATTGTTGATCTAATAAAAGAGCCCATATTGCCTTGTCTTCTCCTGTTTATTGAATGCTTGCAGATTCCAGCTTAGTCCAATGCATGTGCACTGTTATTATCATTCACACTATTCAGTCGTGCAAGTGAAAGGCAATTATGATGATATATGATGGACTGGCTGAGATGAGAAAAGCTAGTATGAACTCAACCTCTTTTGTTTTTGTAAATATGATTAGTTCATCGTTCCTGATTCAGCCTATTATGAATAAACATGTTTGCAATGACAACTAGAGATCATAGTTACTTGTGCCATGCTTGATTAGATATGAGTTATAATGGTTTACCTTGCGTGCCAACATGCTATTGAGATAGTTATGATGTGGTATGATAGGGTGGTATCCTCCTCTGAATGATTTAAGTGACTTGACTTGGCACATGTTCACGCATGTAGTTGAAACAAAATCAACACAGCCTTCATGATATTTATGTTCATGGTGGATTATATCCTACTCATGCTTGCATTCGGTGTTGATTAATTTTAATGCATGTTAATGACTGTTGTCGCTCTCTAGCTGGTCGCTTCCTAGTCTTTTGATAGCCTTCACTTGTACTAAGCGGGAATACTGCTTGTGCATCCAAACTCCTCAAACCCCAAAGTTATTCCACATGAGTCCACTATACCTACCTATATACGGTATCTACCTGCCGTTCCAAGTAAATTTGTATGTGCCAAACTCTAAACCTTCAAATAAATATCCTGTTTTGTATGCTCGAATAGCTCATGTATCAACTAGGGTTGTCCATATCTTCCATGTTAGGAGGGTTATTCTCAAGAGGAGTGGACTCCGCTCCTCACTCACGAGATAGATGGCTGGTCACCGGGATGCCCAGTCCCATGCTTTATGCAAACTAAATCAAAATAATTGCAAACAAAACTCCCCCTGGGACTCTTGTTAGTTGGAGGCACTCGTTGTTTCAAGCAAGCCATGGATTGATGCTTGTTGGTTGAAGGGGGAGTATAAAGTTTACCATTCTGTTTGGGAACCGCCTATAATGTGTGTAGCATGGAAGATATCGCCATATCTTGGTTGTTATGTTGACAATGAAAGTATATCGCTCAAAATATTATTCACCTCTATTTCAAAACCGAGCTCTGGCACCTCTACAAATCCCTGCTTCCCTCTGCGAAGGGCCTATCTATTTACTTTTATGCTGCGTCATCACCCTCTTATTAAAAAGCACCAGTTGGAGAGCACCACTGTCATTTGCATTCATTATTGTTAGTTTACATTGAGCATGACTTGACAGGATCTCTTTACCATGAATTACAATGTCTAGTCAGTCCTTGGTCTTTAAAGGTGCTCTGCATTTATGTTTTGCGGTCTCAGAAAGGGCTAGCAAGATACCACCTTGTTATATCATATTATGATTGTTTTGAGAAAGTGTTGTCATCCGAGATTTATTATTATGGCTATGTATGTTGTCTTTCCTCTAGTGGTGTCATGTGAACATCGACTACATGAAACTTCACCATTGTTTGGGCCTAGGGGAAGGCATTGGTAAGTAATAAGTAGATGATGGGTTGCTAGAGTGACAGAAGCTTAAACCCTAGTTTATGTGTTGCTTCATAAGGGGCTGATTTGGATCCATATGTTTCATGCTATGGTTAGGTTTACCTTAATACTTCTCTTGTAGTTGTGTATGATTGCAAGAGGGGTTAATCATAAGTGGGATGCTTGCCCAAGGAAGGGCAGTACCCAAGCACCGGTCCACCCACATATCAAATTATCAAAGTAACGAATGCGAATCATATGAGCATGATGAAAACTAGCTTGACAATAATTCCCATGTGTCCTCGGGAGCGTTTTCCTTTATAAGAGTTTGTCCAGGCTTGTCCTTTGCTACGAAAATTATTGGGCCATCTTGCTGCACCTTATTTACTTTTATTACTTGTTACCCGTTACAAATTACCTTATCACAAAACTACCTGTTACCGATAATTTCAGTGCTTGCAGAGAATACCTTACTGAAAATTGCTTATCATTTCCTTCTGCTCCTCGTTGGGTTCGACACTCTTACTTATCAAAAGGACTACAATAGATCCCCTATACTTGTGGGTCATCACAGATCAACACCCGGCTCATCGAGGATGCACGGGGCGCTGAAGTGCGTGCGTGTCGTGACACATCCACAGAGTGGTGTAGCGCAGCCAACTGCATCCCTAGGACCCGAGCCCATGCGGGGTCGTCTTGCTTTTTCAATCACATGTGGGGTCGCATGTGAGCAAAGGGCATCTCCAATGTTGCCACGATCGCAGCTGACTACCCTGGCACACCAAAAACCCTCGTCCCCCGCGTCATCGCGTGATGGGTTCCCAGCCAGCGCCAGCTGCCCGCATTCATGCCATCCATCCGTATGCTGTCGTTAAGAGGCTCGATGCCCAAGGAACCAACTCCGGCGACTTAATGACGCGACCAGACGCTTTGGCCTCACCGAAATGCGCTACTTAAAGCGGCAATGCCCAACTAACCTCCACACCATAGCCCATCATCCGCCATGACCGCGAGCGCGAACGTTCTGCGGGAGAGCTTTGTCTTCGGGGATGAAGCTCGAGGTCGCCGCCCTCGCTCAAGTCACCGCTCGCGATGCAATAGCGGCGTAGCCAGATGGGGACATGACCGCACAAGCGGTGGCCATGATGGCGGCCGATGACGGGAGCACCGTCAGCCACGCGTCCTATTTGCCGCCAGCCAATGTCCGGCACCGCCGAGGTCGGGGACTCCTCCAAGGATGAGTAGGGCATGGGAGGCGGTAGGGCATGGTGTGCCAACTGGCTGGTCCGTCTCCCGTGTTCTACTCTTCCTCGCCGGAGACCGCACCTTCACTTGACGGGTCTTGAACCCCGCCCCTGTACATGGATATCGTAGATGGAGGACGTTGGTCGCCGCCGTAGAATAGGTTTAGGGTTGGGTTTATTTTATTTTTTTGTCCTATAAAAGTTCGAAATGAAAATATGTCGTGTTTGCATTAATCTTGGCCGGTGTATATGAACTTTCATAATAATATAGTATATTGTAGGAGTACTAGCAAGATGCCCGTGCGTTGCACGGAACATCAAGATCTTGTGGGAGAAAAGGATGAACGAGGGAAGGCCTTATCTTCAAATGTGGAGAGGAGTGCGGGTAAATTGTCATAGTATACTTCCTATCCGTTAGATATAGATCGGACGACCTATATTGCAGGATGGTAGGTACACCATCATCACCAACTCTGCTTTTTATTGAACCGAGACAAAGCTAACATGCAAAGTAAATAAACACATAGGGTCTACAACACAATTTATCTTAGGCACTCCAATAGTACATCCACCACACATTCACGCATTTCACATCTTTCTACATCTATGGGAACCTACGAAAGGGTTAACGTAAATTGGCTCTCTCTCCTCCCTGATTTTCATGGTGGTGGGCCCCTCCCTTCCTCCAATCTACAATCAACAGCTCACAATTTCACATTACGTTAATTACGTAACTGGGATTACATAGGTGTAGCATTACTCGTCCTAAAAAGCCCAACTAAGCCAACCTCCCAGCATATCATGCGGGAAAAGACCCGTCTGCGCTTTTTGAGTTGGGATTACCGGATTACTAGTAGTCATATCGTTGGATCGCGTGAAGCACCATGTTTTTTTAGGGGGTGAAGCACCTAGTTTAAAAGGAAAAAGGCTGTACACTGATATGTCTCCATCGTATCTACTTTTCCAAACACTTTTGCCCTTGTTTTGGACTCTAACTTGCATGATTTGAATGAAACTAACCTGGACTAATGCTGTTTTCAGCAGAATTGCCATGTTGTTATTTATGTGCAGAAACAAAAGTTCTCGGAATGACCTGAAACTTCACGGAACATCTTATTGGAAAAAATAAAAAATCCTTGCAAAAGATGAAGACCAGGGGCCCACACCCTAGCCACGAGGGTGGGGGCGCGCCTGCCCCCCTAGGGCATGCCCCCTACCTTGTGGGCCCCCTGGAGCTCCTCCAACCTCAACTCCAACTCTATATATTTGCTTTCACGGATAAAAAAAGCAGAGAGAAGGATTCATCGTGTTTTACGATACGGAGCCGCCGCCAAGCCCTAAAACCCTCTCGGGAGGGCTCATCTGGAGTCTGTTCGGGGCTCCGGAGAGGGGAATCCGTCGCCATCGTCATCATCAACCTTCCTCCATCACCATTTCATGATGCTCACCGCCGTGCGTGAGTAATTCCATCATAGGCTTGCTGGATGGTGATGGGTTGGATGAGATTTATCATGTAATCGAGTTAGTTTTTTTAGGGTTTGATCCCTAGTATCCACTATGTTCTGAGATTGATGTAGCTATGACTTTGCTATGCTTAATGCTTGTCACTAGGGCCCGAGTGCCATGATTTCAGATCCGAACCTATTATGTTTTCATCAATATATGAGAGTTCTTGATCCTATCTTGCAAGTCTATAGTCACCTATTATGTGTTATGATCCGTTAACCCCGAAGTGACAATAATCGGGATACTTACCGGTGATGACCGTAGTTTGAGGAGTTCATGTATTCACTATGTGTTAATGCTTTGGTCCGGTACTCTATTAAAAGGAGGCCTTAATATCCCTTAGTTTCCGCTAGGATCCCGCTGCCACGGGAGGGTAGGACAAAAGATGTCATGCAAGTTCTTTTCCATAAGCACGTATGACTATATTCGGAATACATGCCTACATTACATTGATGAATTGGAGCTAGTTCTGTGTCACCCTAGGTTATGACTCTCACATGATGAACATCATCCGGCATAATTCTCCATCACTGATCCATTGCCTACGAGCTTTCCATATATTGTTCTTCGCTTATTTACTTTTTAGTTGCTATTGTTATCATCACTACAAAATACCAAAACATTACTTTTTCTACCATTACCTTTTGCTATCGCTACCACTATTATCATATTACTTTGCTACTAAACACTTTGATGCAGATATTAAGTTTCCAGGTGTGGTTGAAACGACAACTCAACTGCTAATACTTGAGAATATTCTTTGGCTCCCCTTGTGTCGAATCAATAAATTTGGGTTGAATACTCTATCCTCGAAAATTGTTGCGATCCCCTATACTTGTGGGTTATCATACACTCACAACACCCCTGTCGCGGTCGCATTGCACCCCACACACTTCGATCCTGCATACGGCTCATGCAAACGGAACGCGCTTCAGCTTGCCTCTTCACTGAGATGTGGGGCTGCAGTTGGAGAAACCGACCATGCGCCTAACTCCCACCGCCCACCGCGCGAATATCCCCCACTAAAAATTCCCTCCAAATCCCAAATTCAATCGTCCTTCGGCCAACTAGCCAATAATATTCCCCAAAACCCCTTCCTCGTCCCCATCCACTCCATTCTATCCGCCAAATCCACCCTCCCCGCTGCGCCAATACATTGGCACCGCAATTCATCGAGGGGACGTATGGCGATCCTCTCGCTCCCACAGTATGCTCCCATAGACTACCATCCTCTAGCTGCGCCGCCACCGCTGGCGACGTTCTAGTGGAGGCGCACGGTGGTCAGTGCCACCACAGCTGGCGACGTTCATGTGGACACGCACGGCGGTCAACTTCTCCCATGGTACACGCATTCTAGACTTAGGCCCCGTGCATGTCGGTGTAGCGCTGAATGTTAGCTGATAGACGATGTTAATCTCACTATTTGCTGAAGTAGTTTATGGTCAATATGCTCTGCTTAAGAAGCTTCCTTGCCCTGTTCTGCACTCAATCTGCTTCACTAAGATGGCATGCCAAGCCCGATTAGTTGCTAAAATATCCTGCCATATATTTATTGTGACATAGATTGCCATGGTCTAGTAGCCAATCTGTTAGGTGAAATAGCTCTACACCATTTTATACTCGATCTTTGTTGTTGTGATGGCCTTCGATAGTTTGATGGCTGTGTGCTTGGCCTCATTGACTGCTAAAATAGCCTGCCATAATGTAGCACTCAAATCTGTTTGCTGAATTAGCTTTAAATATATTTCGTTACTTAGATCTGCTCATCCAAATATCTTGCCATAGCTTTAGACATTGACCTAGCTATTTTTTGGACTTCATAAAAAAGCATATATGTTTTTCCTATAATATCTAGTAGAAGAACTAATTTGAATGTCTAACAGATGGACGTGACTTGGATAACTTCTGCTCGAAGATTCTCCGCTGCATATGTCAAGGGGGTTGAAAACTTCATGAACTTTATTAGAGCTGAGTACTGTGGTCCGAAATCAGATGTGCTCTGCCCGTGTAGCAGTTGTATGAATTCAGTTACAAGACCCCAGTCAACTGTGAAAAATCATCTACACTTGTATGGGATGTCGGTCACATATACTAGGTGGGTTCATCATGGTGAAGCTATGCACGTCAGTGTTACTAACTACGTGGAAGCAGCAAATCACCATCTTGATTTGCCTGATGCTCAAGTGGAAGAGGAGGAGGAGTTGGTGGTGGCAGAGCCAGTGAGTTTGACCAACATTGAAACAATGCTACGAAACTCTCATGCATTTCGTGAACTTTCACCTGCATAAGAAAAAGGTGGGCCCGCATGTTGGAACAGTGCAATGTGGCTGTCACCCCAGGAAATAAGTTGCTAGTATTCTCAGCTATGGTCACCTTTCTTCAGGTGAAGACATCTGAGCGGATGACCAAAAAATTATACGATGTGATGTTGGCCGCTTTCCACAAAGCTTTCCCAGATGCATCTAAGCTGCCACACACCTACAGTAAAATGAAGAATTTCTTCATGCAGTTGGAATTGGATATATGATCCATGTTTGTAAGAATAATTGTGTTCTGTTTCGGAAGGACTATGCCAACTTAAGTGAATGCCTGAAATGCAAATCATCAAGATGGAAAGATGGCGATGCTGTGAAGAGGATTCCTCATAATGTTCTGAGACATTTTCCAATTACACCAAGATTGCAGAGCTTGGTTCATGATGCTGAAACAAGAGACGATGTACTATGGCATTCTAGGAACCAGGAGTACAAATATTAGAATGCAATGAGCCATCCATCTCATGGTAGTGAGTGGAAAAGCTTCAATCAGAAACACAAAAAGTTTGCTGCTGACCCGAGAAAAATTAGACTTGGCTTAGCTTCAGATGGATTTAACCCATTTGGCCACCAGAGCGCCACATATAGCATGTGGCCAGTGCTTGTTATCCATTACAACTTGACTCCAATTGTCTGCACCAAAGAATCAAACTACATGATGGCCTTGCTCATCCCAGGTCCAAAAAGTCCTGGAAAGGATTTTTGATTTATTCATGGAGCCTCTTCTGGAGGAACTTCAACAGCTATGGAGGGGTGTTCTCACTCGAGACCTATATACCATCCCACCAGCTGATTTCTTTCTATGTGCTATTATAATTTGATGCATCCATGATTATCCGAATTTGGGCACTATGTCAGTGCAAACGACACATGGTTACAATGCATGTGTTCACTGTGATAGGAATCCGCTGTCATACGCAATACTTAGCAAGATATGTTACATTGGACACCGCTGTTTCCTTGCCAAGGACAAGCCGCGTCCTACAAAATACCAAAGGCATGTGTTCAATGCAAAGCATGAAAACTGTGATGCGCCAAAGAGGCTCACCACCGATGAGTTGCAAGTGGAATTAGAGAAGGTCAGGCATATTACACCAGGAAACCATCCTGGTAATGGTAGCGGGAAAAGGAAGTGTGGTAGGGCAGAAGAGAGATTATTGTTTACCTGCAGGTCCACTTTGTGGGACTTGGAGTATTGGAAAGATTTGGATCTGCGGCATAATCTTGATGTGATGCACATCGAGAAAAATATATGTGACAGCATTATCGGCACACTTCTTAATATTGAAGGCAATACGAAAGATACCTTAAAATCTAGGATTGATTTGACACACCTGGGTATCAGAAAGGATTTGCAAGTGGAAGATGAAGGTAAACCATGGGATATGGCACCATCTGTGTACGTCTTGGACAAGGTAAAAAGAAAAGAATTTTGCGAGGTCCTGTCACGTGTGAGATTCCCACATGGATTTGCTTCCAACCCTGAAAGGAGAGTCAGTGCAGATGGAAACAGGGTACAAGGGTTGAAAACTCATGAATACCACGTCCTACTTCAAAGGGTTTTACTTGTTATCCTTACAGGATTGGACCGCCCTGACTTATACAAAGCAGTTGCAAAGTTGAGACAATTCCTCAGGGAACTCTATAGTAGAAATATCAGGGTAGATGCTTTGGAGCATCTTAGAGACAAGATGCCAACTATCCTATGCGACCTTGAGAAGATATATCCTCCAGCCTTCTTTGATGTGATGGTGCATTTGGCTGTTCATCTACCTGACGAGGCACTACTTAGAGGTCCAGTATAGTATGGCTGGATGTACCCTATTGAAAAGAGGCTAGGCACTTTCAAGGGCTATGTTAGGAATAGAGCTAGACCCGAGGGTTCCATTGTAGAGGCCTACATTTCTACAGAAGCGTTGGCATTCTGCTCAAAATACATTGAAACAATTGATCAGCTTAGCAAAGAGGTGGGTGAAGACAATCCCGGGCTCAATGTTTTCGACTGTTCTGTTCGAGTTATAGGGAAGAGTCGACAAGAGGACAAGCCTAAAGATTTGGACAAAATGGTTTCGTATGTGTTGAATAACTGTCCTGAGATACTACCTTATATCAAGTAAGTGCTAAGTACTACAGCTTATACATCATCATCTACTAAACTTGCAGCACAGTCTTATATATTTAGATCCTTGACGCGATCACTATGTTGTGCAGCATCTACAAAAAGGAGTTACTGCCGCAAAATCCACGAAACATTGACAAACTGGTTATGGCAGGATTTGCGAAATAGTTCAAGAGCCATGTAAGCTTTTGAATTTCACTGTCATTTTTTAATATATTGAGTACACAAGATGATCAGCTTGTCTATTTTCTAACCATAGGTTAAGAATATTGGGGAGGATGGGCAGGCAGTTGATGATGCCCTTTACGCACTAGCAATGGATCCTAATACTCGGATAAGATATTATGAATCTTGCGTTGTTGGAGATGTGCACTACAACACCCTTGCACATGATGAAGGCAGGAAGACCCAAAACAGTGCCATCATGAGCAAAGATACGTACGATAGAGAGACAATTGAAAGGTATGCTAACATAACAGACATTGTTCAGTTGCAGTATATCTCCAGTTTCAAGGATCATTGGTGTGTGGTTCTGTTGTGCTGTCATTGGTATAACCTATTTTCCAGGATCGCAAAACAGAGAGCTGAAGATTATTTCAAATCCATCAATGTCAAGGCAGCGTACCAGACCAGCGAGCCTTTTATTTTGGCAAATCAAGCAACACAGATATTTTTCTTGGAAGACACATTTGCATGTAGCGATGATTGGAGAGTATTGCAAAGGTTTTAGAAGAGGAATTCGTTTAATGAAGTTGCACAACAAGATGATGCTTACACTACTCCTGATGTACAAGATTCCACATATGTTCCTAATATCTTTGAGAACCATCATGTCAATGACGGTGGAGAAAAGACTGCCTGTTGTGATGTGGACATACAAGAATTGATCAAGAAGAAGCCAGCATTCGAGGACATTGAGGATGAAGAAGAAGATGACACTCTGGGGAATTATGAATCAGACCGATACACATGGTGAAGATGTTGATGCTGCTGCTGCGGATCATGATTAGATTGTTTTTGTCGTATTTTCTTGTCAGAAGACGTTTTTTTTATCTACTATGTGAAATTGTGTTTGCTATAACAACTGAAACCTAATGAACATGTTGTTTAGTATTTTGCTGTGAGAACATCACTTGTTATGTATGTTCATTTGTGTTTGGTGATTGTATGATGACTAAAACATGATGACATTGTTGTCTAGTTGTACTCATATTTGGATGTGAAACTTGAATTTGATGACATAGTTTGCTGTCGGACTGCAATTTCCTCGATGTCTTCAAATGGGAACAAAGCTGACCGATGGGGCCTCTTCTAATTTATTTATTTATTACCAAAAGGACTTGTGATATTTATTTATTTATGAGCAAAAGGGGATACCCCCGATTTATGTTAATAGAAATCATTAGATGTTCACAACACTACGCCCAGCCTGGTACACAGGTTTCATTCATTACTAGTTTCGGCAAAGTGCTCATGTCATAGCCACTGAATACATCACGAGTGCTACATACACTTCAAATAAAGAGACAATCATCCTACAGAGCACATCGATTTTGCCCATTATCTTCACAAGCTCTTTCATCTCCTCATTGATGTCAAGGCCGTTCAGCAGCTGTTGCTTGGCCATGATCAGAGGAACTGCATCTTTAACCTTCTGCTCTGCATCTTCCTGTTTTGCCGTTCCTTCAGTTACTTGTCCGACACCCCAACCTGCTGGTATTGGGATTCCTCGGCTAACCAAATAATCAGCATAGTTGCATTCCCCCACATCAAAAAATTCCCAGAAATACAAAACGAATCTTCCCTTTTCTGCAAGAATCAAATTGGAAGCTCATCAACTAAACTATTAAAAAAATCAGCAACTGAAAGAAGCAAAAGAACACTTAAACATCTTATTACCCCATGATTCGGGCATTTGTAGAAGACTCAGCCAGGGTTGAGGATTGTGGTTGAGACACGACGGATGACTCTGCGTGATTTGCAGCAGTGGCACCACACCAACGGCATCAGGTTGCGATGAGCAACCGGCTGCGGTGCGTGTGCTGGCGAGGGTGTGATGAGACCCACAAGCAATGGTACGGGTGGCGACTTGGCGCATATCTGGTTGTTGTTTGCTGAAGAGCAGGTGGATGAGCAGCCAGCGGACATGGTTGCTGCGGCCAGAGCTTCTAATGCTAGGCAGAGTAAGTAGAGAAGAGGAGAATCGAACGTTGGATATGTCAGTTTCATTACTTGCAGAGTAGCATAACAGCATATATAGTCATAGTCTAGGTTTGGATTCGAACCAGCTACAGGAGCACGTCTCTCTTTTTTCTAAAACTCAGCAACGTCTCTTTATTGGTACACTAGCTTGTTCTGCACGCCTTCTCAAGTCTTTGATTTCCTTTCTTTTTTTGCGAGGAAGGAAGGAGGACAAAATTAAGAGTTCTTGGGACTCGAACCTAAGACCTCTCGGTTGAAAACCAAGGGTGCTAGTCACTTATGTGGCGAACGTTCCCTGGGAGGAGGACGGCAGACAAACGCATTTTCCTCGCAGCTTTAGTTGCGACGCAAGATCGAACTGTCGTAGTTTCTGGATGTTATCAGGCGAACGAGCCCAATTTTTCTTTTCTTCCTATATATAAAAAAGTATGCTACTTGGTGTCAGCTTAGTCAACAAATGATTGTGCCAACCTTGACCATTGGATTGACATTGAACGTCTCTCGTGTTTCTTCAGTCTCTTCTTCCTCCAGCCGCCAAAGTCAAACTAGCGCCGGCGGGACTGCCTGATCCCGCCTCCCACGGCTGGTTGTGCTGCTGCGCACGCATCGTGGCCACATCGCACCCTAAAACTCTGTGCATCTTCCCCGGCTCCTATTTGTTCTCGTCCGAGGCCTCACCATCGTCCTCCGCCTTGGTTCGCTCGCCGCGGCGCCGCCCTCCGGTGTTGTCAACATGGTGAACAACCGAGAGGAATAAGGAGATGACTGTACATGGTGAGGATGACAGTAGGGACCCAGCAGCGCGTGCAGTAATTTAGTTTTTTCGGGATGAAGAAGGGTATCAACTGGGTTGTTCAGGAGCTGTGGCCCGTCTAGCACATGACCAGCCCAGTTTGTTTTTTCCTTTCTAAAAATGGCCAGCCCAGCTATTTTGTTTTTTGTAGAATAACCAACGTAGGCCTACTTGCTTTTCTATGCCCTACTGGGCCGGAAATCTTTCAAGACGAGGAGGGATGCATTTTGCCTAGAAAATGGGCTATAAGTAATAAGAAATGGGCTATAAGTAATATTAAATGGGCTGTAAAATGAAAAAATACAGCAAACAGACAATTAGTTCCAAAATACTCTTTTTCGGATTTGGATATTTAAAATTTCATTGTTTTTGTGCCGGTAAAATTTCATTGGATTTAAATTAAGGTATGTTTAGTTTTAAAATTAATTTGAATCTGGCTAGAAATTTCGGGTTGTATGATGTCTGGGACAGATTTGGAGGCTGACTTGTGGGTCTACTACGTTGACGTGTACGAAAGGATTTGTCAACTTAGTCCACAAACGATTCTAGCAGCAGTGACCGTTGGATGTTAATCCAACGGCCGTGCTGCTTCCTCAATATCTGATCTTCTTGCTCCAACCGCCCAAACTAGCGCTGGTGCGACTACCTGCTCTCGCCTCCCGTGGCCGGCTATGCTTCCCCATAGGCCGCACCGCCCCACCCTACTCCATTACTGGCCAGGCCATTCCTCTACTCACCCACACCTCCTGTTATTTTCCGGCGACGGCAGCTGGACCAGTAAACCCTCGTATTCCCCACCGCGTGGGCAACCACTGACGAGTCTTCCTCGGCTCCGTGTCGTTCCCTTACTAGGCCTCGCCGTCCTCCACTGCCCTGGTGCTCTCGACGCGCCGTGGTCAACCTGGTCAACGAATGACATCCATCGGACGTGGACTGTACGTGGAGAGGCTGACAGCTGGGTCCACGGCCGCACACAAGGAAATGCCTCCTTATTACTCGCAAAATAATGATTCCTCCACCTGACATCTGGGACCCACCGGAAGGGCCTCTGTATTTCGCCAGAAAAATGTTCCCCCCGCTGACAGGTCGGACCCACCAGCTATATCTTCGCACGCAAGGAAGTGCCTCCTTATTACGCACAAAAAATTGAATACCCCCTGCTAGCTGGGACCTAGAATAGTGGGAGGTTGACATGTGGGCCTACTAAGTTGACGGGGACGGAGGGCTTTGTCAACTTAGTAAATATGAACGACTCTAGCTCCAGTGACCGTACGATGTCCATCCACCGGACATAGTGCTTCTTCAACCTCTAGTCTTCTTGTTCCAGCTGCCCAAAGTAGCGCCGGTCGTGTCGCCTGCTCCTGCCTCCCGTGGCCGGCTGTGCTACCGCGGAGGCCTCACCACCCCCTACTACTCCCACCACTGGACAAGCCCTGAGGCGATGGCAGCCTCACACTGTAGCCGGACCAGTGAACCCTCGTACTCCTCTCGGCGTGAGCACCCACTGCCGCGTCTTCCCCGGCTCCGCGTCATCCCCTTCCTAGGCTGCGTCGTCTTCCACCGCCTTGGTGCTCTCAGCGCGGCGTGGTCAATGTGGTCAATGACCGACTTCCATCGGAAGAGTACCTTACGTGGAGAGGCTGACAGCTGGGTCAACGACCGCACACAAGGAAATGCCTCCTTATTACACGCAAAATAATGATTCCGCCACCTGACAGTAGGGACCAACCGGACGGGCCACCGTATTTCGTGAAAAAATGTTCCCCCCTGACTGCTGGGACCCACCAGTTACATCTTCGCACGCAAGGAAGTGTGTCCATATTATGGGCAAAAAAATGATTCGCCCCCTAACTGCTTGTGATGCTAGGAGATCGTTGCGCCAGGTGTCCTCCAGTTATTTCGCTGTTGTTGCCTTGTCATTCGCTTGCTTGTTGCATCTTGCAATATCATCATGTGCATTGCATCATCATGTTTTCAAAACTTGCATCCGTCCGGGTTCCCCTAGTTCTTTCTGTTGTCCGTTCTGAGCCCAGGCACACTTGCATGCGCTCGCGGCACATCTGAAATAGTATTTTATAAGTGGCCGGAAAATGTTCTCGGAATGGGTTGAAAGTTGGCATGCGGTGTCTTCATGTTGTCAATAGGCTGCCTGCCAAGTTTCATCGCATTCGGAACTCGTTTGATAGCCCAACCATTAAACATATAGCGGCATTATAGCCGGTCATACGTCGGACGTTTTCGGTGTCCAGAAACTGCTGTTAGGCCTCTGTTCTTCCCTCTCTTCTCAGCCCAACCCCCTCTACACATTCCATCTAGCCCACCTACCTATCCCTCCACTTCGTACTGTCCGATGGCGATCAAACGGCTCCGAAACGGAGCAAAACCCCCAACCCTAGCTCCTCCTACTATATATGGACACCCCTAGTCTATTTTTGGCCTTCTTCCACCCTCCTCCTCATTTTCCGCACAGCCTAGCCTCCACCCGCCACTTGTTGCCGCCAGATCCGCTCCACCGCCGCCACTTGGCCTCATCCCGCGTCGCCACCTCGCCATCGCCACATGGCGCGCTCCTATTGGCCAGCCGCCACCGTGCAGTCGCCCGCAACCAACGGGACGCGCCATGTGGCCCCTGCCCACTCCCCTCCGCCGTGGACCTGTGAAGCATGCGGGAGGCCCACACGGGCCCAACTGCATCACTCCCCGCCAGCTGCACCGCCCCGAGCTCCAGTTCGGGAGGAGCCCCGATCTAGAGCCCTCGCCACCACGCCGCGGTCTCTACCTCGCCCCACGGCCCCTCGGCGCTGCTCGCCGCTGGGTTGTCGGACCCCTCCAGGTCGCCATCCTTTGCCTCCCTTGCTCTAGATTGAGCGAGCGAGGAGACCGTGCGCGTTGACCGCAGCCTCCCAAGGCCCAGCAACGCCCAGCCGGCCTACCCGGCGTCCTCCACCGACCGGCCCATGAGGCCTGGTGAGCACCCAGATCCACCCCTCGCCCCTGGGCGCTGTTGAATATGTCTTGCCAACTGTTTCGGCCCGTATAGTTTTTTCCCAGTTCTACAAATTTAAAACTCATGAACCATGCATTTTTGCAGAAAAACCCTCGCCCCTCGCTCCAGAGAACGGCAGTTTTGCAGAAAAACCCTCGCATTTCATGCATTTAACAACTCATGAACCATGCATCGGATTAAAATGTTTTATATATGTAAAATGCTTAGAATTTCATCTCGCTTCATAATTTGCAACTTTCATCCATGTTAAAAATGTTTAAATTGATGTATGTTTAAATTTTCTCACATGCCATGTTAAAATGATTTATTTCATAACTGATTAACCGTAGCTCCATTTTAAATAAACTTTATATGTAAATGGGGTAGAAAAATTCCTAGTTTAACATGGTGCACTCATCTTGCATGTTTAAGAACTCTAAAATATGGTTTTGGGCAGAACAGTACCAAATCCATAAATTGCATATGAGGATTTTCCAGAATTGTTGTTTGTTGTTTCCAAACTCATTTAAACTTGCCTAAATAGTTAGTTTAATTATGCTTCACCTCTTGACATGTTTAACAACATTTAATTTTGTTGGGTACATAAACGGAAGTGAACTAAATAATGGAATGTCGTGTTTCGTCAATATGCAACTTGTTACATATTGAGCTCCACTTAACTTGTAGTGTTGTTTGTGCACTTTGCCATGCCATGCCTCATTAAACCGGACATGCATCATACTTGGTTGTGCATAATGCCATGTTTATGCTTGTGTGTTTACCATGTTGTTTGCTTCTTTCCGGTGTTGCTTCTTCTTGATAGTTCCGGTAACATTGCGTTTGTGAGGATCTGTTCGACTATGTTCGTTTGTGTTTTTCATCGACTCGTTCTTCTTCCTTGAGGGATCTCAGGCAAGATGACCATAACCTCGATATCACTTCTATCTTTGCTCGCTAGTTGTTCGCTCTATCGCTATGTCGCGCTACCTACCACTTGTTTACCATGCCTCCCATATTGCCATGTCAAGCCTCTAACCCACCTTCCTAGCAAACTGTTGTTTGGCTATTTTACCGCTTTTCCTCAACCCCTCTTATAGCGTTGTTAGTTGGAGGTGAAGTTGAAGATTGTTCCATGTTGGAACATGGATATGTTGGGATATCACTATATCTATTGTTTAACTAATGCATCTATATACTTGGCAAAGTGTGGAAGGCACGGCCTTATGCCTGGTGTTTTGTTCCACTCTTGCCGCCCTAGTTTCCGTCATACCGGTGTTATGTTCCTTGATTTTCCGTTCCTTACGCGGTTTGGGTTATGGGACCCCTTGACAGTTCACTTTGAATAAAACTCCTCCGGCAAGGCCCAACCTTGGTTTTACAGTTGCCTAACAAGCTAAGCCTTTTCCCTTGGGTTCCACGGACCCGAGCGTCGTCTTTATTTTACCCCCCCCCCCAACCCCCCGGGGGCCAGTACTCCTCTGAGTGTTAGTCCAGCCTGGGCGATGTCCGGCGCCCCCTGGGAAACCAAGGTTTATGCCAACCCGATGTATGGCCCATCCGGTGTGCCCTGAGAACAAGATATGTGCAACTCCTATCGGGATTTGTCGGCACATTCAGGCGGCTTTGTTGGTCTTGTTTTACCATTGTCGAAATGTCTTGTAACCGGGATTCCGAGACTGGTCGGGTCTTTTCGGGAGAAGGAATATCATTCGTTGATCGTGAGAGCTTGTGATGGGCTAAGTTTGGACACCCTTGCAGGGTATAAACTTTTGAGAGCCATGCCCGTGGTTATGTGGCAGATGGGAATTTGTTAATGTCCGGTTGTAGAGAACTTGACACTTGACTTAATTAAAATGAATCAACCACATGTGTAGCCATGATGGCCTCTTTTCGGTGGAGTCCGGGAAGTGAGCACGGTTTTGGGTTATGTTTGAACGTAAGTAGTTTCAGGATCACTTCTAGCGTCACGTCCATTGCATTGCTTCTCATCTTACTGTTATTTACGTATGTTTGCCACCATATTTGCTTAGCACTTGCTGTAGCTCCACCTCATTACCTTATCCTACCCATAAGCTTAAATAGTCTTGATCTCGCGGGTGTGGGATTGCTGAGTCCTCCTGACTCATGGATACGTCCAAACAGTTGCAGGTGCCGATGATACCAGTGCAGGTGGCGCAACCGAGATCAAGTGAGAGCTCGATGAAGATCTTGGTCGTTATTATGTGTCTTTTCCGAATGATCAGTAGTGGTGCCCAGTTGGGACGATCGGGGATCTGGCATTTGGGGTTGTCTTCTTTTATTTTGGTTCCGTAGTCGGACCTTGATTGTACTCTGGATGATGTATGTTTAACTTGTTATTTGTGTGAAGTGGCGATTGTAAGATAACTCTTTATCCGTTTCTTATTCAGTACATGGGGTTGTGTGAAGATTACCCCTCTTGAGACAAACCACCATGCGGTTATGCCTCTAAGTCATGCCTCGACACATGGGAGATATAGCCACATCGTGGGCGTTACAAGTTGCTATCAGAGCCATCCCCGACTTAGGATCCCCCTGCTTGATCGAATCGCTAACGTTGTTGAGTCTAGAACAAAATGTTTTGAGTCTTAGGATTATGTATATCGGAGAGTAGGATTCTTTTTACTCCTCAGTCCCTTCGTTGCTCTGGTGAGGTCTCCTGACGTAGATGTTTTGACTTTCCTCTCCTCAAATTTCACAAAAAAATTCTAGGATCACGCGGGTATCTTGGGATCGTTCCGATATTCTTATGATGAGAACATTGTTCTTGGTGCCTCCTGACATTTAGTGGTTGTGGCAGTGTCCCGGGGAGTTGAGCTCTAAGGTGTTGTCGTCATAATTTTATCGTTGCAGTTCTGGAACACCTGAGTTCACGGACATCGAAAATCTCTTTTATGCAGTTGTTTGTGAGATAACCTCGACGCCACCCTGTACTAGGGCGGGAGTTCGGGAGTATTGCCATAACTCGTATAACAGATGCTTTTCGAAGGTTGAGGTACACGATTTCCAGACTTTTCTTGGTTATGTGTTAACGGATGGATATAGCTAGATGTAGGGATTGTTTAGTTTGGGTGAGATATATTGCTTCCCTTGTATCCCCAACACCAGATTGCATAACCAAAAAGTTTCGGGAGTTTATAGGTGGGTATTCAAGTATGACGTAGGAATTCTTTCCAACAGACACATGATACGATATGGGATCTATCATATGTTTGTTTCCGGCTTATTTTGCAACCCAATCATTTGTTTTGTTTTGAATTGTGGTATTCGAGTTGCTTCAATGTCAGGTGTTGATTCCATACCTTTCCTAAGAGGTGTTCTCATATTCCTATGTTAATACTAATCCTTCTTATTTATCGAGATGGTCATGCCAATTCTTTTCCATCTGAAGTGCTCCTCTTCAAGTGGATCCGATCATTTTCAACATTCGCAAGATCAACTCTAAGTTTTCTCAACAGTGTTTGTTTCATCCATCCCAAGTTGTCTTTGTTTTCCCCGCCCTCCCACCCTTTTTCTTTAAGGACTCAGATTTCTTAATCAAGTATCCATCTTATGGAGGTGAAGTCTCTTCATTTTGTTCAATCAACGTTCTTACCCAGTGGTTATCATGAAGATGGTCAGGAGTTTCAAGTTCATCATTCTTGTTTCTATTTCTTCTCCGGTGGATCCAATTCAAGCTTTCGGTGTTGATCATATCCCTTTCCTCCTTTCAAATGCTTTCTCATGCCGGTGCACCTCTTAATCATCCACTTCTCGCTATTCTTTTGTTCTAGAGTGCTGAGGATATCTCAGAAGGCTCGTCTTTTAATTCAAGATCCGTCCAAGTTATTTCGAGGTTGTTATCTCATTCAAGACATTTAATTCAACCGGCGCAATCTTCCTTTTAAATCGTTCAATGGCGTTTCTCTTGAGTGGGCCATAACCCACAGGTCTTTCCGAGGATCTTATTTGACTCTTCTAATTTTCCTGGAGCTTCTCAAATTCTTTCAAAGTTGACGTAAGAATGAATTATCATCGGTCATATGTCTTTCTCCAAGATCTTTCAAATTCTTTTCATTGTTGATGCAACCTTTATATTCTTCATTACACCGGAGTGTATCAACAATTCATGGTGGTGTTTCTCATCGTCATTCTTGGATTTTGAAGATCGAAGAAGAGTTTCCTCCAAATCATATCCGTTCTCTTGAAGATTCACGGCTCTAGCTTCACGCCATCCTCAGAATTATTTTCGATTGTGAGATATTCTTTTCACCCATCCGAAGCAATTCGGGAGTATTTTCATTTTGATTCTCCGAAGGCCATCATTTCGGGTTTATTCATTCTCAGCTTTCAGCTCTCATTCTCCAAATCTTACTGGTGCATCGCTCAAGTATTCTCTAGTCAGTTCATGATCTATTCATTCTCATATATCTAAATTCCTTCAAGTATCTTCATTCGTTTTCCGATTCTTCTCGATGAATTCTACCTTTGCTTCGTTCTTTTTCAATTCTTACGATGGTTTGTTCAAGATTACTCTTCCTATGTTCTCACATTAATTCATTCGTTCTTTCCTATCCTACCGGTGGATCGTTGAAGACTTTTCTCAAGTTTGGCTATATCTTTTCAATCTTTTCAAGAAGAATGCGTAGTATGCCAAATCCATTGTGTGTCATCAATTTAATTGATGACGGATAAGCATAATGTAATTTTTATTCTTGTTTCATCAAGTAAATTCAACTCCTTATTCCGAAGGTTCATCAAAATTCTCGGTTTCAATTGTTCATCTTTCTTTTCCGGAGTTCCAAGTTTTCTCGGTTATATCATCGCGAAGCTCCATCTAATCATCGCATGGCTTCAATCTTGTTTGCTTCAAACCTTGAATTCTTTTATGCTATAATTTCCTATCCGGAGTTCTTCATGGAGGCTCAACATGGTGGCTCATCAAGGATTCTTTTCATTCTTCAATTGTTCTTCAAGATATCTCTCGAGGTTATGATCCGCCAAGATATACTCAAAATTAAAGAGGGTGCTCAACACATGTTTGTTTTGAGGAGTTCAAGTATTCTTCATCGTGCATTCCAAAGTGCAATTATTTCTACCTTATCTTTTGAGGTGGTGCTATATCATTTCTTGACAATTTCCATTCTTGTTTCGCGATTCACATGTTGTCAAGAATGAGGTATTTTAAATCCAGCAATCTCTTCATTGGAGTTATCTTGGGTTATATTTCACCTAAAGGCTTCCCTAAGGAATGTTGATATTGTGGTGCTTATCAATAATCCAAGTTTCCTCCTATTCTCGCGATGAAAAGGGTTTTCATCTCTTTGTTGCTCTCAAGCAAGCAATTGATTCCATAAGTGGCAGAATTTCACCTCAGTTTTGAGATGTTTTCCATAAGCCCACTACAAGCTTATTCGTTTCATTGTTGGTTTTTTCCAACAACTCCGTATTAACCTTCTTGGAAGGGTGCTTTCCAAACTCATTTGTGGCAGAAGTTGGCATTTTCTTCTCCATTCTGTTATTGCTATGATATATCTTCTATTCTTCCTTCCGGAGGCATTGTGATGTTGCTCTCTTCACTCATCATCTCAGATTGTGAGGACTGTGTTCTTTTCGTACTCGTCCATTCAACCGAAGTTTCATGTCCTTCATTCAAGTTCTCTCATCTTATCAAGTTTTGCCTCCCTTCTCAACCGGAGTGCTGTATGAAATCTTTATTACCCCTTGTGCCATTCTTTCAACAGTTCCGGAGGCAGTGTGTTGTTGATTTCATCAAGTATCCTCTCATCTTGTCAAGTTCGTATTCTATGCCTTCCTTTTCCAACCGGAGTGTTGTTGTAATTGATCATTATCGTTCCTTGTACATCTCGTTTCAACCGGAGTGCTTGCATGTACGTCTTTTCCATTGCAACCCTTTTCTTATGTCTTTCAACCTACAAGGTTCTAGTAATGTTCCTTTTTCCTCTTTTCTAACAGAGTGTTCTCAACTTTGTTCATCTTCGTTGCATTCTTTCTTTCAATTTGTTCAACCTCTCAAGGTTTGTGGTTTCACTCGTTTGTCCAAGAAGTAACTTAGTTTTACCTCTTCTCTTCCTCTTCCGTTTCTCTCCGGTGCCATCCTTAGATATCGGGATGAGATCCTCTTATGGTGGTGGAGTATTGTGACACCCTGAGACCATTTGCGTCAGGTGTCCTCCAGTTATTTCGCTTTTGTTGCCTTGTCATTCACTTGCATGTTGCATCTTTCCATGTCATCATGTGCATTGCATCATCATGTTTTCAAAACTTGCATCTATCCGGGTTCCCTCGGTTCTTTCCGTTGTTTGTTCTGATCCCAGGCACACTTGCATGCGCCCGCGGCACGTCCGAAATAGTATTTATAAGTGGTCGGAAAATGTTCTTAGAATGGGTTGAAAGATGGCATCCGGTGTTGTTATGTTGTTAGTAGGCCGCCTGCCAAGTTTCATCGCATTCGGAGCTCGTTTGACAGCCCAATCGTTAAACATATAGCGACATTATAGCCGGTCATACGTTGGACGTTTTCGACCTCCGGAAACTACTATTGGGCCTCTGTTCTTCCCTCTCTTCTCATCCCAAGCCCCCTCTACATAGTCCATCTATCCCACCTACCCACCCCCTCCGCTCTGGACCATCCGATGCTGATCGAACGGCTCCGAAACAGAGCAAAACCCCCAACCCTAGCTCCTCCTGCTATATATGGACACCCCTAGTACATTTTTGGCCTTCTTCCACCCTCCTCCTCATTTTCCATGCAGCCCCAGCCTCCACCCGCCACTTGTCGCCGCCAGATCCGCTCCGCCACCGCCACTTGGCCTCCTCCCACGCCGCCACCTCGCCATCGCCACATGGCGCGCTCCTAGTGGCCAGCCGCCACCGTGCAGTCGCCCATAGCCAACGGGACGGCGCCACGTGGCCCCTACCCGCACCCCTCCACCGCGGCCTTGCGAAGCCCGCGGGAGGCCCGCCCGGGCCCGACTGCGTCCCTCCCACCAGCTGCTACATCTTGAGCACTGCATTGGTTCATTAAAGTAGCGTAAGTATTTCCCTCAGTTTTTGAGAACCAAGGTATCAATCCAGTAGGAGACTACCACTACAAAAAAAAAGACACATCCATGACATTTTGGGCCGAATGAATTTTTTTTCTGTGATACATATGACACTTCTATGACGATAATTGTGACAAAACCCGGTATCATCATAGATGTGGTGGGCTCCTACTTCTATGACAAAAAATCATGACAGAAAATGGGCTTTTCGTCCTGGGCGGGCCGGAGACGCAGCTGCATGACATTCTTTGGGCCGTCCATGACGAAAAAACCATGGTAGAAGCGAGGGCAAGGAAAATTTCGGGGAGTTCCCGGTTACGGTGAGAGGTCGGGGGCCGAGCGATGCGCGTTTCTCTCGTACACGTACGCGCGTGTGTGCGAGGCGTTGGCTCTAACTGAATCCGAGCGAGGCATTGGGCTCTAACTGAACCCGAGCGATTGCACTGCAGGCTACGTGTTACTGAACCTGAGCGATCGATCGATGGCTGTTAACTGGACCCAATCGAGCGATTCCTTCGCTACTGCTGCTAACTAAAGCCGATCGATTGGATGAACAGTGAGCGTTGCGTGGCAGGGGGGGTTGGATGAACAGTGAGCGGTGGTGTTGCCTCCGGATGAACAGGACCCCGTGGTGTGGTGGAGGGCAGGATGAACAGTAGATGGTGGACGGGTGCCCGTGGAGGGGTGGTTGAACAAGACCCCGTGGTGTGGAGGGCTGGATGAACAGTAGACGGTGGAGGGGTGGTTGAAGAGTAGCAGGTGGAGTAGCGCGCGGTGGAGGCTGGATGAACAGGAGCCCGTGGAGGCTGGAGGAGGTCGACGGTAGCCCGTGGAGGCTGGAGGAGGTCGACGGTGGTGATGAATAGTATCCCGTGGAGTCCCATTTTGCAGTACGCCACACCCCTCCCGATGAACAGGACCCCCTTTTCGACCGTAGGAGGTCCGTTTCGTCCGTTTTGCAGTACGCCACACCCCTCCCGATCAACAAGAGCCCCGTTTCGACCGTAGGAGGTTCGTTTCCTCCGTTTTGCGGTATGCCACACCCCTCCCGATCAACAGGACCCCCGTTTCGACCGTAGGAGGTCCGTTTCCTCCGTTCTGTGGTACGCCAGGCCTCGTTTCCATCACCTATTCCGTCCAAGCCCTCCCGATGAACACGACCACGCATTCCGTTCCACCCAGCCGGTTGGCTCCCACGCGTTCCGTTGCCTCCCGATGAACACGACGCATTCCGTTGCCTCTCGATGAACACGACGCATTCCGTTGCCTCCCCATGAACACGACGCATTCCGTTGCCTCCCCATGAACACGACGACGACGCTGTTTCTCTGTTCTGACCCAGTGATGTACACGAGCCCTGGCCGCACATATGCGCGAGTAGGCGTTCGAGACCCCACCTGTATGTACACATACGTGGCCATATTTTCTTTCTTGCACATTGGCCGCTGTACATACGTGTACATGCTACGTGCGCGCCTCTACTACGACACGTGCGCGCCTCTACTACAACACATTCGCGCCTCTACCTCGACCAGTATGTACGTACATGTTCGTGACCAGAATGACAACGCTACGTACGCTTCAACCAGGTGGGTCCCAACTGTCAAGCACTTCCTTGCGTGCGAAGATGTAGCTGGTGGGTCCTAGCAGCCAAGGGGGCAAATCGTTTTTTTTTGCCCGGACGCACTTCCTTGCGTGCGAAGGTGTAGCTGGTGGGTCCCAGCAGTCAGGGGGGAAACGTTTTTTCGCGAAATATCGTGGCCCGTCTGGTGGGTCCCTGCTGTCATGTGGAGGAATAATTATTTTTGCATGTAATAAGGAGGCACTTCCTGACTACGGCCGTGGACCTAGCTGTTTATCTCTCCACATACAGTCCACGTCCGATGGAAGCCGTTCCTTAACCACGTTGACCACGCCGCGCCGTGAGCACTAGGGTGGTGGACGACGGCGAGGCCTAGGAAGGGGACGACGCGGAGCCGGGGAAGACCCGGCAGTGGATGCCCACGCGTAGAGGAGTACGAGGGTTCACTGGTTCACTGCGGTGTGAGGCTGCCGTCGCCACAGAATAACAGGGGGTGTGGGTGAGTAGAGGGATGGCCTGGCCAGCGATGGGAGTAGTAGGGGGCAGTGAGGCCTCCGCCGCATCGCAGCCGGCCACGTGAGGCAGGATCACGAGGCACGACCGACGCTGGTTTGGGCGGCTGGAGCAAGAAGACCAGAGGTTCAAGAAGCACTACGGCCGTTGGATGGACATCGTACGGTCACTGGAGCTAGAATCGTGCATATTGACTAAGTTGAAAAAGCCCTCCATCCCCGTCAACTTAGTAGGCCCACAAGTCAGCCTACCACTATACTGGGTCCCAGCTAACAAGGGGAGTATTCATTTTTTTGTGCATAATAAGGAGCAACTTCCTTGCGTGCGAAGATATAGATGGTGGGTCCGAGCTGTCAGCAGCGGTAACATTATTTTCGCGAAATACAGAGGCCCTTTCGGTGGGTCCCTGATGTCAGGTGGAGGAATGATTATTTTGCGCGTAATAAGGAGGCATTTCCTTGCGTGCGGCCGTGGACCCAGCTGTTGGCCTCTCCACGTACAGTCCACTTTAGATGCATGTCGGTCGTTGACCATGTTGGCCAGGCCATGCCGAGAGCAACAGGGCGGTGGACGACGGCGAGGCCTAGGAAGGGAACGACACGAGGGCAGGGAAGACTCGGCAGTTGTTTCCCACGCGGAGAGGAGTACGACTGTACGAGGGTTTACTGGTTCGTCTGCCGTCGCGGAGAATAACAGAAGGCGTGGGTGAGTAGAGGGATGGCTAGGCAAGCGATGGGAGTATGGTGGGGTGGTGAGACCTGCGCGGCAGCAGAGCCGGCCGCGGGGAGGAGGGAGAAGGCAGTCCCGCCGGCGCTTGTTTGAGCGGCTGGAGCAGGAAGAGCAGAGATTGAAGAAGCACGACGCCCGTTGGATGGCCATCCAATAGTCACTGCCTGTGCGTCAACCTTTTTTTTTAGGAAAGCCTCAAATCTGTGGAAAACAGCATACATCCTATCTGCCATTATTTCTAATAATTCATAGCCCATTTGCTAATTATTAAGGTTTTTTGGAGCCCATATTCTTTTTGTTAGCATTACAGCCCATATTGTGGCCACGCTTAAAAAATTATACGAAATTTTGCATATTTCGGTGCGGTATGAACTGTTTTTAATCCCGAAATTTCGACTCACATTCAAACTGATTTTAAAAATAAATGTATATCAATATAAAATCCAACAAATTCTACACGCATAAAAATTAATGAAATTTAAAATCTCGAAATGAAAAAAAAGGATATTTGAAACTAATTGCCGGTTTGATGTGTTTTAAAGATGTACAACCCATTTCTCATTATTGATGGGCCATTTTCTCGGCCAGCCGAATGAAAGCTCTCCTCGTCTTGAAAGATTTGCAGCACAACAGGCCTGACAAAGTGACTTACTTGGCAAATCACAAAAAACTGGGCTGTGGCCGTGGACCCAGCTGTCAGCCTCTCCACATACAGTACTCTTCCGATGGAATGTCATTGACCATGTTGACCACGCCACGCCGAGAGCACCAAGGCGGTGGACGATGGCGAGGAGTAGGAAGGGGACGACGCGGAGCCGGGGAAGACGCGGCAGTGGATGCCCACGCAGAAAGGAGTATGAGAGTTCACTGGTTCGGCTGCGGTGTGAGGCTGCAGTCGCCGCAGGGCCTGGCTAGCGGTGGGAGTTGTAGGGGGCGATGAGGCCTCAACGGCAGCACAGCCGACCACTGGAGGCAGGAGTAGGCGGTCTCCCCGGCGCTGGTTTGGGCGGCTGGTGCAAGAAGAGCAGCGATTGAAGAAGCAGTAGAACCGTTCGATTCAAATCCAACGGTTACTGCTGCTAGAATCGTTTGTTGACTAAGTTGACAAGCCCTGCATACGCGTCAACTTAGTAGGCCCACAGGTCAGCCTCCCAACCGATGCACCCTAGATGTTAGTGGGAGGAATCATTTTTTTTCGCATAATAAGGAGACTGTTGATTGCGTGCGGCCAGGCCAGCGGAGGGAGTAGGGTGGGCCGGGGAAGCCTGCGCGGCATCACAATGAGCCACAAGAGGAGGGAGTAGGCACTCCCGCCGGCGCTAGTTTAGGCGGCTGGAGCAGGACGATCAGAGATTGATGAAGCACATCGGCCATTGGATGGACATCCAACAGTCACTGTTTCTAGAATCGTGTGTTCACTGACAAAGCCTTGCGTAAACAAGTCAGCCTCGAAATCTGTGGCGTGTACATCCCATTTGCTATTATTTTCATAACTTTTACTCATTTTCTAATTCATATGGAATTTATTGCAGCCCATTTTCCATTTTTAGAATTGCTGGCCATTTTCTGGTCAGTACCAGGGTCAAAAAATTAACTAAATATGTGGGAAATTTTGAAAATTCGCAATTTTTTGCTGGGGGATGAAATATTCTTAATCCAAAAATTAATAGCCATACTAAAACAAATTTAAAAATAAATTAGTACTATATCATGTTAAATCCAATGAAATACGTATAAGATATCAGTGAAGAACAAAAACAAAAAAACAAACTTATATCCAAATTTGCTATAATTTTTTTGGAATTTTCAACCCCTTTTGATATTACTTTTAACAGACATTGATCATACTCTTAAGCTAGGCCGGAATGCATCCCTCCTCGCCTTGAAAGATTTACAGCCCGGTAATTCGAAGAAAACAGATAGGCCTAGCTTGGGTATTCTTCAAAAAGAAATAATGGGCAACCTATTTTCGCAAAGAACTGGTGCATGAGCATTTAGCTTTATTTATTTATTTATTTACTTATTTATGTTTAGGGAACCATGAGCATGTACATGGGTTGGATTCATGTGAGAGCCTCCCTTCCAGTTAATTATGGGCTTCTCTATTGGGCGTTCATCAGTGGGTTGCATGTTATCAACAAGTGGAAAATGTGTTCCATACGAAAAATAGTATGCGCTACGTACGATGCGGGGCACTAAAGGATCGAACCGTGCAACGACTTCCAAAACATTGTGTTTGTCGTTCTAACAACACATTTATTCAACCAACAGACGAAATATAGTATGGATTGTACATTGAAAACAGCAGCAACAACAACCAGGCTGGGGGTCCAATAGAAGCAGTAAGCAGGCCAGAAGAGTGAAGACGTAGCTCTCTCTTCCAAACCAAACATCAGCCATCATTACAAAAGGGCTACCAAAAAAGAACAAGTGTATGCATCAAACTAAATAAAGATCCTACTACACCAAGTGTACGCATCTAACTAACTGGCTTAGTTAGACGTTACTATTTATTAAGATGTGGACATTGGCTGACGGCTTGAACCAGATGGGTGCCTGACGGGGGAAACTCCAGCCAGTAGGTCGAAGTCTGATACTTGCGACCCTCTCTCCTACTTTGGGCTGCAGAGCGTGGCGGCACATATCAGGGTATGGTGCATGCAGAGACGCATGGCACGTTGTGTACACACAGTTTTGCCTGATGAATGAAACCACACTGCCATCATGATCCTTGCCGTCGGTTATCTCCTGGTTAATCGGATAATTTAGTCCGACAAACAGAGAGCGTGTACCAAGGCTACTTACTAGCCTCTAGTAAAAAATTCCTGAAGGCCCAGAGAATCTGGGATCCTACTCAAAGACCTTGCAGTGACTGTGATTGTACTTCGTGAAACAACACGTCCGGTACGTGCAAACGATCATCAATCTTTCACCGTCGTCTGATCGAGCCAGGAACCACCTGCAACTGCCATGCTGCTTTTCTTTGAAAGGTTCTGGGATTAGGAAGGGTAGGGACACCAGGCGGCCTACAACATCATATCAAGTTGGAGTCAAATAAAAAAGGGCTCTTGATTTAGTCAATCTTAAGAACAACATGTTATAAGCATGAATATTTTTTCAGAAAATGTTGACAGTAATATAAACAAGCCATCATGATATCATAGGAAAGCAACATACTGCTGTAACAGCCGTTTGTAGCGATGACTGGAGTAGGCCAGAATTACGTCCAGCCAAAGAAGGAGTCGACAGCGTAAATGAAGCCCTTGTGTTCAATGGCATTAGAGAACCATGGAGGATGTATGATCCTGCGATGGACGTGCAGATTTATCCACTTACCGCAGTGACCTGTCAGATAGGCGAGACCGCGGTTGAAGAATGCAATTAGCCTGAAGTCTTTATAATTCGCAGATCTTGTGGGCACTTGGCAGATTACAACATTGAGCAAATCAAACTTGGTATCATGTTGGCTATTGTAAGATTCCGAGTATTCTGGGCCGCGGTGCCAAAGCAGTGCAGTGTTAATCGAAGGAAGGGGGGTCAATCGTCGGGTGTAGACCTCCACGAGCATCCAGCTACCGCGACCGTCGACGAGCACCATCCAAGACGTGTTCATGTTGACCCAGTACATACCGTTAATGTAGTTGAGGCTGACGGGGATCGGATCACAGTCAACGGGGTTGATGCTCGCCACCCTATGATCGTTATGCTGCGTGACACGCCGTTTTTGAAGATCAGGCGGCATCAGCAAGCAAGGAGCTGGCTTAAAAAGCTCCATCCTGAGGGCTTTGAGTAAATGGTACAGCCCCGACGAGCACGCGGCGAGCGGCATGGTACTGAGATTGTCCACACGCGAAAGAATGAGCTTGATTACCTCTATGGGGAGTGAATTCCAACCAATCTTTCGGCGGACGCTGCTCGGTTCTGCCATTGTTAGTGCTTGGGTTTCGGACGATGGGGGAGGCGCCTTAGCGGGGATGGAAGATTAGATGAGATTATGTGCGGACAAAGATGGAGAAGCGAATATATGCTGCGGGAAGTGGACAGGTGATGATGACTACAGCACGCCGCTTGACTTACGAGACACATACCAGCTGCGTAGGGTCATGTCGATGCCAGACAACTTGCTTGAGTGATCACAGTACTGGTATTCCCTACAGTGCTATGCCCTAACTTGCTTGAGTAGAGTAGTAGAGTAGGACTCTGCTCTACTACTAGCACCGGAGGAGTAGTATATTTTAATCTAAAATAGTTACAAACTTCAATGCCCGAGCGTGGAATGACTACGAACCGTGCTCAAAGACCGTGTCTACGTGGTGTTTGGACATGGGCGACAACCTCAACGCCAATGGTGCTGCTCCCGTTCCACCGTATGTGTTTATGTCCTTCCCGTTGAAATCGTGGTAGAATTCATGATTTATTTTGTTATTATTCGGATTAAACCTCGTAGTAACTTGCTCATATATTCAACTGCGCAACGTCCCCTACAGCCACTCCCGTTTCATGGACGGCCTGGTCGATGCCTCCAAGGAGCCCTTCGTCCACTGCTATGAGTGCCCGATGCCGTTTCGTGTCTCGCCGGCGGACATGGTGCATCACCTCACGGATGCGTGCAGTGGTCACTGCTGGCCCTTGGCGGAGAACATCAAGTACGAGACGTGCTACCCGTTCACCATGCCGGAGTCGCTGTAGGATCGACGTGAGAGGGAGGGGGAGGAGATAGCGATGAACGTGAACGTGAGGGGGAGGAGATAGCGATGTCGTGGGAGGCGCAGTATTTATAGCGAGCAATGGCACACCTACGTAAGATATGGACTGAGCTGCACTGACTTAACTGCAGGTTCAGTTGCGTCACTGACATGTGGGCCAGACCCCTGTTGGGCCCATATGTCAGTGACCCAATGCACCTACAGTTAAGTAACAACTATGTGGGCATATTTGTTGAAGTAAATTACAGGGGAGCGAAGGGGTGGAAATATTGATGGTCACAACGGATTGGACGAGCGTGGGGGGAGGAGAGTCATGCATGCAGATTTTTTCACATGGGGTGGAGTGGTGGGACCGCCGGAGGGGGGAGGAGAGTTTGGCAGGCATATTGTTTCCACACATGGAGAGGAAAAGATTTGGAGACGAACGGGCTTCTTGCAGGTATGGAGAACGGTGCATAATAAGTCATCTTGCATGCCGGGCTAGGTATAGTCTCAAGTCATTAAAAACATACACGCCCCACACATCTTCATATTTCAAGGTGCACTAAATTATTGCATGCGATGATTAAGGCTGGCCATAATGGTGGTATCTTAGCTGGTATCATGCACACGGGAATAGCAAAAATGCTGATGTGGCAAATAATTAAAGAAGAGAGGGGGGTTAGAGTAACTAGTGTTCATGCATGCATTGGTAAACACATTTTTTTGTGAAGAACGACAACACTAGTTGAGTACTTTTGCAGACTTCAAAAACTATTCCACCGCCTCTACTATCTTGCTAAGAGTAGGTGAATTTTTTTAATCGAGCCCTTTAAACTAGAAGGGAGGTAGTGGTACTCTAATAGCTAACCTTATTGTGATGACAAGATAGGACATGGCACGCACCTGGACGGAGGAACTAGTCTGCATTGTGCATTTAAGTTTTGTCTGAAGTCAATGTACCTCTACTTTCACCAGACATATAGAAAAATGTGTGAACATTCACAATGTCAAATCAATATTTTTACACTCATTATAAAATGTAGTTCTTATACTCATTATAATCAGTATTGTAGATATTGATATTTTTGGTATAAATTTGGTCATGTGATTTCATTGATGCCTGTCAAAGCGTGGAGGAAGCGGAGCTTAGGGCTTGCATTCCCGGTCTCTACATAGGTATTTCTCTTCATAATCCTGTAATTTTAGAGACTGATTGCGCTTCTATGGTAGCGTCTCTTGCATTGGGGGACTATGACAGGTCTACTATGTGTGACCTGAAGATGAAAGCGTTGAGCATCTCGAAGTTGATCAACAATCTTCAATTGTCAAAGATTAGTCGTTCGGCCAATAAGGTGGCACACTTAATCGCTAAGTATAGCTTTGACAATAGATTAGATGGTATTCTTGTAAATAACGTATCGCCCTGTGTGGTGAATATTGTATCGAATGAGTGTACTGGTGTGGCTGGTTAATTAATATAAGGCGGTGTTCAAAAAAAGTATAAATTTGGTCAAACACTTTGCAAACGGTTGACGGGAGTAAAAAGGACAAGAGGGAGTATCATGCATGCGGAGTAGGCAAAAAAATTGCTTGTCTAAAAAAGGCAAAAAAATTGCTCATTTATAGTCGGTCGAAGTCTCAAAGGGCGCGACCGCGCGAGGGAGGCGAAGGTCGTGGGAGGCGCGATGTTTGATGAAATTAGGTGAAGTTACATCCATGCACCGGCATGGCGTGCGAATAGGCAGAAGCTATACCGTCAGGCCTACGATATGGGTCTAGTAGACATGACATCTAGTGGGTCCCGCATAGTTCTCGAGAACTCTTTGGGTGCTTGCAGCCGTTTATCCACCGGGCAAGCCAGCAACCCCACGCCGTTCGCACGCCCTACTCGTCCCCGTCTTCTACCTTACAACAGTTCACTCCCAGTCGTCCCATCCTTTCACATTAGTTTGCTCCCAGTTTTTTGCGGGGTACAATAGTTCAACTTCTCCTAACCCTCCTCCAAAATCCATGGCCTCCCAAATATCCATGGTCGCTGCTGAGTACCAGGTTAGAGCCATCACCGGCGATCAGTTCATCGTCATCTACACACGTGGATCCGAGACGGTGAAAGCATGGCTTGCTCGCTTCCTACGCATGTTCAACAGTTCAACGGATGAGTGGGTCGCTGGGCTAGATGTTGAGTACACCACAGTCCTGGGACGAGAGAAGGATCTAAAGGACGAAGAGAGGAAGAAGCCTGTCGTTATCCAGGTTTGCGTACATAATGTTTGCTTGGTCTACCACATATGCCATGCCGAATCCTTCGTATGCTAAACTGAAGAAACCTCATCACGAGTTTCATCATGCATGGGAGTCGAAGACATGAGATGAAGATCACATCCTGTACGCAGCAATGGATGCCTACCTTTGTTTAAATATCTACAAGGGTTGGATGAACAAGCAGAGCCCAGTGTCCGGTTCAAGCAAAGAAGCATCAGCGAAGAGGAAGAGGAAGAGGGACGAGGACGAAGTCGAGGATGTGGACTCGGACTCCGAGTAGGTGGCAGTGTCGTCGCTCATGATGGTTCTACTGCAGTGTCAAGCGGACTAGTTGCTTAGTTTATTTTCAAGGGTGTGTTGTGCTGAGGCCCCAGCAGAACTATGTTTATGTTCTTTCTCGTTATTTGAACTCTTTAGTACGTACAATAGTACTAGTACTATGTCTTACTATTGTTCTTCTTGAAGTTGGTACTACTGCTCGTATCTTCGTGTTCCTACTGTACTTAATACGTTCGTACTAGTAGTATAATTTGGCTCAGTCGATTTGTGAAAGAAGTTCGACGGAGCGAAGGAAGAAGATGGCAGAAGAGGTGGAAGAAGCCCTTCTAGCCATCCATGTTGCATCAAACGGCTCACATGAGTCGACTGACCCAAATTGCTCCTTCAGATTGCAGGATCCACGTGGCATTCAAGGTCTCAAAGGTAGATTCCGTGTCCGCACCCAGTTTGGGGCTCGACGCACGCGCGACCGGCTTCCGCCGCGACAGCCACCATGCGCGCCTCCTCCGCGCGGCCGGAGACGACAATGACATGGTAGTTCGTCCTCGCCGGCGTGCTGGAGCATGCGCTAGTCCTCCTCTTCGTACGCTGCATGCATAGACGCGGCTCCACCAGCTGCTCGCGTGCTTGGCAGCGCAGCAGCATCGCGAGGAGGGACTGCAGACGACGTGAGTGGGCGAGCCTTCGGCTTCATGGCACAGGGATGGCGGCGACACGATGTTGATGGGCGAGAAATTGTTGGCCAGAGCAGGCGGGCGTCGGCATGCGCAACGGCGGCGTAATATTGATGAGTGCGCATGTGGGAGCTTACTTTAGTTATATATATAAGGTTGGTCAAACTTAAAAGAAAACCGTACTAGTACACGTAAACATTAGACTTAGGCTGCGCTTTTATTAGTTAGTACCACAGCCATGATACGGAATCCTGTGCAAGTGTGTGAACTGCGGTCGCGCGGTCGATCGAACGGTGCGTCACCGTGTCGTGCTCGTAGGTCATCTACCGAACCCTTTTGTGTGTGTGAAAACAATCCTCGAATATTACTCAACTCTTTTTCCTCTGAAAGTTCTTGACGCTGCAATATTTCCATATATTTGAATTTAGCTCCAGTTCGTGTTTATTTGGATTTGGACGTTTTAGGTGCGCCCTTGTTTTTTTTAATATTGATTTTGTGTGTGGGACTGAGAGAGAATGTGTGTATGTGTCCATATGTGTGTTGTGGTGGAAGGGCAATGTGGAGACGGTGTGCGTGTGATACAGACATAGAGAGGTGTGAATGTGCAAATGATCATGCATGAGTAAGACATAGACAGATGCCGATACGTTGTGTGTACATGAGAGAACGGTCTTCTAGTTTAGGGCATGTTTGGTTCCAATAAGTCACCTGACTTATAAGTCAGGTGACTTATAAGTCACACCTGTTTGGTTGTCATCTGACTCATAAGTCACCTGACCACACCTTCCCACCTTGTTTTTTAATGTAAAGGTGATGGGACCCACGTAAAAAGGGGTGACTTATAAGTTTTAAGTTGGGGTGGAGCAACTTATGACTTATAAGTTGGGGTGACTTATAAGTTGGGTCCGTTTGGCAAAATAAGTCACTTTTTGCACTTTTCGACTTATAAGTTGGTGACTTATTTGGAACCAAACAGGGCCTTACTTGTGTGTGTGTGTGTGTGTGAGAGAGAGAGAGAGGAGCATTCGTAACACAACAACCATGTCTCTCGATTCGTCCGTCCCTCGCACGGTCGCATGCTACACATGCACCAACGCGCACATTTTGACACCCTCACCCGGGCCCGACCCACCTCAAGGCCCGCACAATCTCTTCGTGAATACCCATTTCTCTCCTTAGGTTTGTTTTCTCTCAATATCTGACACACACAAACACACGCAACACAACACACACACACACACACACACTCCCCCGAGCATACAATTCATCCCCATCCAAGCTTATACGACGACCACTCTCGCTTGTGCTTCTTTGCACCCCAACATGCACAACACCTCAATCTTCAAAGAGGGCATCGAGCAGATCGAAGACGACGACTACACCGTGCTAGAGAATGTGGGGTCATTTGGAAGTAGGGTGATGTGATGACGGCTGACTGACTCCTCCCCCCACCCTCTCTCTCTCTTGCACAAAATTACCAATCCCTCTCTCCCCCGGACAAAATTGTCAATCCCTCAACCCACGAGATCCTTCCCCTCTCGTCCATGTTTTTCCAGCTCTCTCATCCACATATACAGAATCCAGATCTTGTGGGAGAAAAGGATGAATGAGGGAAGGCCTTATCTAGATCTTGTGGGAGAAAAGGATGAATGAGGGAATCCCTCAATTGCACGGAACATCAAGATCTTGTGGGAGAAAAGGATGAATGAGGGAAGGCCTTATCTACAAATGTGGTGAAGTGTGCGGGTAAATTACCATATTTTCCTTCCTATCCGTCAGATATAAATCGGACGACCTACATTGCAGGATGGCAGGCCCACCATCATCACCAACTCTATTTTTTATCCCTACTCTTATAAAAAGCATTGTCGGTGATGATCGTGTGCCTGCCATCCTGCAATATAGGTCGTCCGATCTATATCTAACAGATAGGAAGGAATTATGGCAATTTTGCAAAAAGATACCCACATCCCTCTCCACATTTGCAAATAAGGCCTTCCCTCGTTCATCCTTTTCCCCCACAAGATAAACTACTCATACAAATGCATCTTGATGTTCCGTGCAATGCATGGGCATCTTGCTAGTTGTTGCAAAAATCCCATGTGTGTGAGAGAGAGGGAGAGTGGAGGAGGACGGAGTGCATGTGTGACAAAGACACAAGGAGTGTGTGTGCGATAGGTATCATCTTAAAATGAGGCGATAGTGTGTGTGTGCACGATCAAGAGGGTGTGTCTCAAGAAGGGAAGAAAAAATCTACATAGATACAAGGAGCGGGAGAGAGACATGTATGCAATGGTGGAAGCATGAGTGTGCGGGTGTATAAACCTATCTAGAGGCTAGCTAGTCGATAAATGTTTGTGAGAGAAATACGAGTAGGGGTGCGAAAGCGAGAGTTTTGTGTGTGTGAGAGAGAGACGATAGTCGGGAAGGGGAGTGGAAGCAGGAGTTGTGTGTGTGTGTCTGTGAGAGAGAGAGAGGAGACGGTAGTCGGGGTTGTCTGATCGGTAAACAAATGAATAATGTCAGTCTGGGATGGAGACGAAAAGGAGACCGCAACAAATGTTGTGTCTATAGGAGAGAGAGAGAGTAATTTTAGTGGTATGAGTCATATGTAGAGACGTATAGGGTGTGTGAGAGAATCCCATAGAGAGAAAGACAAAGTGAAAGATGAGTGGAGACTGTGTGTGTGGCAGTGAAAAAGAAAGCTTAGGTACCGAGTGATACCAGAGAACAGTAGAGACGTGAGAGATAATGAAAACCGTGTAATCTATAATGATAGGGAGAGTGTGACACTTCTCAAGGGAGACGTCGAGAGACCATGTTTGTGAGGATAGGAGAAACATGAAGTGAGCGTGCGGTTGAGCTGGAGAAAAGAGAGTGATAGCTACCTGAAGGAGCATGCATGCGAGAGAGATAGGCGTGAAAGGAGTGAACAAAAAAGGGATTTAAATATTTGAATTCGAGATGATGATACATGTAATCCATACTCGAACCAAAATTGATCTATCCAACATGCATACTCATATGAATTCATGCACATCTATGTTATTTAATATGTAGATATTACTGATCCATACGTTTTAGTATAACATTATTTGGTTAAATTTTTTCGAATTCAACCTTAAGATTTCGAGATCATTGTCTTTGTAAAGCATATTATACATATAAAGGAGCAGAATTCTTTGTTGTGCTTTTGAAAGTATATATAAAAAATGGTGTATATAGAATGTAATTCCAATTGAAAATGGATCCCGCCTGAAAAAAATAGAATACAAACAGGATTCGAATTGAGTTGGCACAGTAAAGTGCACTCTTCAAAATTTGAACGAAGCGGGGAAAGTCGCAGTAACCGCCCGAAACCAAAATCTGCGAGATGGAAATCACTACTGCCTATACCTGCCACGCAAAGCCTATCTGCTGGATTTCTATAGGTTTCGATAGGGTAGGTTTGTAATTTCACCCAAACGTGACGTAACCGCCTCTCACCCGGACTCATACACGGTGGGCGCCAAAACACAGTGTGTCCTCGGCCGAAATCGACTCCCTCCCCGATTCATATTCATACACGGTGGGCGCCAAAAACAAACTCTCGTTGGCAAATATTCGGTGTATGCGAGATTACCGTCCTATCCCCAACCGACTAGTGTTGCGGTGATGTAGTAGAAATTTGAAATGGGAGCTAAGTTTGTATATTTCCTCGCATTTGAGACAAGCGCACCCTGAATACATGGTTCCCCCCTTCCTCTCTACCTCCCTTTTCCCCATTCGTACTCCGTGGGCGCCAAAACACCCTCTCCACCCACTACAAGAAATATGTCAACTTGTGATCTTGACTATTGGTCACTGAAAGGTCATTGTTTTTCATTTGCGACCTTTTTGTGACCAAAAACAGAAGGTCAAAAGCTGGCGGTCGGAAATTGAAATTAACGACCTTCTCTGTGAGAAGGTCGTAGACGTTTACGACCAAAGTATGCCTATTGTTTTTTTTTGGTCACTAGCAGGCTCCCCAGGCCACATAGGCATCCGACGTGGCAATCTGATGTGGCACAAGAATCAGCCCGGTCCAATTCGATGTTCTACATGGGCCTAGCCCAACAATTCAGCCCATTTATATTTTTTGCTGCTAATTTTGGTGAACTACACGGGCCAAGCCCTATAATTTGGCCTTTTTATTTTCTGGGCCATGGCCTTTTTGTACCAGCAGTTTTAGTTTTCTTTTTTTATAAAATGGGTCCATTAGTCAAACAAGTCCCACTTGTCAGGTTCTGATAAATGGGTCCCAGCTATTAGGCTCAGATTCTTCATATTTCAATTTGACATCATATTTCGATTTCATAGTAAGAAAATAACCAGTATTTAAATAGGCAAGTAGAAAACACACATAATTATTCAAATAACAATAGCCAGATTCACTACAAGCTCTACAAATGACACGTTATACAAGCTCTAACGTATACAATGCTTTACAAGCTCTACAAATGCAAAGCTCTACAGTACTTTACAAGCTCTCCAAGTAATGTTACAAGCTCTACAAGTGTATTCTTCTTCAGCATGGAGCTCCTTCAACAACGATCAAATGTCGGACTCATGGATAGACATAGTCAGGACTGGGCTGACAGAAATACAACATGCCTTCCACAGTCGCCCTGTTACATGAATCGGCTGAGAAGATTAGAAAAACTGGAGCCAATATAATGTGAACATTCCATTCAAAAAAGTAGTAAAGGAGTGAAGGACAATTCTTTATATAATGATAAATAGATTTTAGCTAGTACCAAGCTTTTTTTAGCCGAGCTAGTTAAAATGAGATATTCATACAAGACAATAGAGACTATATGAATATGCATGGCACAAGTGCAGGTCCTGGTAACTGGCTACACATGTAACACCAATAAATGGATAGAACAATAATGGGAACAACTCCAGATCACACACAAAGCTCTATCCATAGTACCAGCTATGGATAAAATCATGCACAGTCCCAACAGAACTCAGTCACAGAGTATAATTCCGACTATAATATAACCAGAGAACTAAAGATTCTACGTACTTAGAACTCAACTAATAAGTGAGAATGATCTGATTGTATGCAAACTATCTTGTTTTATTTGTTTATATTACTAAAGCAGACATATCTTCCTTTATGTGAAGAAGTCTGCTTCCTTCTTTAGTTAGTAGTAATCGTTCCATGCAAATCAACCATGTGTGTATGCTTGATCATGGTCTGGAGATTACACGCATAGAGGAATAGAATCCTAAACAAAATAGTATCAAACAACGGTGGGTGCTCAACCTATTTACCATACACAAGCAACACTTAAACCATAGCATGTGCATATACTTGTGTCACATCAAGGGGTTCAGAATGTACTCAACTTAATCTAATAAAAAGGATTGGAAGCAGAGGGAGATGGAGGTGGAGATGGACGTGCTACCTGTTGCTGCGGTGGTGCCTCTTGGTGGTCATGCTTGAACTCCTCCTGAAGCTGCTCACTAACCTGCAGGACAAACAAGACCATGGGTGAGCTGCAGCACAGGCATATACATTAAGTGAAGATAAGGAGAAGAACCTGGAAGAAGAGAGGTGCTCTGTCCTCCTCCGTCCATGCCCGTCCTCCTCCATGACGATGTCAAACAGCCTCCGTCCGCCGCTTGCGAGCACCATGCGCCTTGGTTGGCCATGACGCCCTTGTCCTCTACTACACGGATGAAAACCAAAGCATCAGTATAGCTACACTGGCACATAATACAAACATGGTATCACAGACATTCTCTAATTGACAAGCACCCAAACATATACATGCACCAGTTATTATCAGGTTAAGCCTCCTTAGTTTAGTGATCATTTACCCATACAATTTTTCACCAAGGATTGCACCAGATGTCATGATTCAATTGAGATCTACTAAACTACATCATCACAGGAAGGACAAGCAGTTTTAGATCTTAAAAAATGATCCACGCACAGTCTTAGTGCTCCATCAAAGGATCAACTAAATTTGCTCTCAAGCATACAAACAAAGTTTAGGGAAAACCAAATGAACAAGCACTTATTGTGCAGGACACATAGCTATTTCATAAGCACTCAGTGTGGATATGTCTGCTAAATGTATTGTGCACACAAAGGTGAGGCTCCCAACAGCCCAATATTATGACTATTACAGTTCAGATTTTGATAATAAAACTGACATGTGTAATCATATAGCTAATAAAATACATGGCACAATATGACTACATCTCCAAACAGCTAATAAACCCCATAGTACCACAAGGACATGCACTGCAGTATATCTTGCAATGTAAGTTTTTGACTGAATAGTAACATCCCCTACATAGTAGTAACCAGGGAATTAATTGATGATTGGTACAGCAAAACAAAATTACAAGCACTACTCGTAGTAGCACCTACAACAGTTTTTGACTGAGTAGAAGATTGCTTATATTGAAATAACACAGACTAAGAACTAAGGTTACTTTGTTGTAACTCTCTCTCCGTCACGTTATGCCAGGTGTAATGTGACATCACAATACCACAGAAGAATATAGTGAGGATACCACTCAAATCTAGCAGCTGCAAAGATCAGACAAACAGGGTGAGTTCTTAGATTCAGACTACTACTAGTAGTGTAGGTTTCTATGTTGTATCCTGATAATAACTGGACCCAGACTTGATCTCTGCATACCTTCTTATAAACCCGGTATCTGATGACTCGCCGCTTCGCTTGCATCGGCCGCCCCTATCTCGACCAATGACTCGCTGTTGGAGTTTGACTTGGTTTTGAGAGCCTGGTTCCCGGCGATCAAAACAATGTAGCAACATGTGAGACAGACTCCTGGTGTGTCTGATTTCGGTATGATCAATCTCCTTCTGAATTGAACTCTAAAGCAATATAGTTCTATGTTGGACCAGCTCTAGTTTGGAAGACAAGAAAAATCTTAGGAATTCTGGAGCAGAAAAAAACATCTGCACACAGATGGACAGGTGATGTTTCTCTTCTCTTTAGAACTTACCGAGATACGCTGTAGTTCGCATGTCTAATTTCTGAGTTTCTCACAGTCAACCAATGCTAAGTATTGACCTGACCCACATCATTCCGCACATACTGATAACAAGATCCAATTCCGTTATAGGTTGAAGGCATATATTACATACCAGAGATGGCCGCCGTTTGCGACCGGGTCGGCGTCAGGACGGCGTGGTGCTGTGGCGCCCGGAGGCCTTCGGACCACCACAAGTGGTCGGCGTTGCTTCTATCTTTTTACAATCATGATCAAACCTGTAATAACAGACAAAAAAGAGATGAATCGCTTCATAGTAATGTTAGTTACATACTCGCTACCTATAACTAACATAAATGTAGCTGAACTCCTTGTCAAAGTCACTTTTCCCCCTCTCTCTTCCCAGCTGCAGATATACATACATCATGCACTCCAACCAAAACCCAAAGTATACAATCCGGGTGATACATCAGTTAGACATGAATCATAACTTATAGAAAGTAAAATAAAACGTCCCCCATGCTTTAAAACAGACATCCAATAAAACATGTACTATGTCTTTTGTTAGTATATGCTCGACCTCTACTAGCCATGAACGGATCCCCATATAGAGATTTTGTAGAAATCTAACCAAGCCAATTCATCTAGCAAGCAAAACCAATTAGGAATCGACAGAATCTAATCCCCCGACCGACACCGTCAGTTACCGAAGAGTAGGGCAGGGATTGGGGGGCAGGGGGTGACTCACAGTTGCACTTATTAATGGTGTAGGGGTGGTCCAGATCTCCTGGGATTTTGGTGATGGTGTAGGGCTCGAGCCACTTATTAATGATCTAGACCGAGCTACTACAGTATGACCTAGATGTTACTAACAAGTGTTCTTTGCAGAATTAATGAATAAGTGTAGTATTTCTGACTAGCCAAAATTAATCTTTGTGCATACATCCTGCCATGCTGTTCCTTGCCAAATAAGCTCCCAAAAACAACAACAACAACAAATCCTTTAGTCCCAAACAAGTTGGGGTAGGCTAGAGGTGAAACCCATAAGATCTCGCAACCAACTCATGGCTCTGGCACATGGATAGCAATCTTCCACGCACCCCTGTCCATACCTAGCTCTTTGGTGATACTCCAATCCTTCAGGTCTCTCTTAACGGACTCCTCCCATGTCAAATTCGGTCTACCCCGCCCTCTCTTGACATTCTCGCACGCTTTAGCCGTCCACTATGCACCGGAGCTTCTGGAGGCCTGCACTGAATATGCCCAAACCATCTCAGACGATGTTGGACAAGCTTCTCTTCAATTGGTGCTACCCCAACTCTATCTCGTATATCATCATTCCGGACTCGATCCTTCCTCGTGTGGCCACACATCCATCTCAACATACGCATCTCCGCCACACCTAACTGTTGAACATGTCGCCTTTTAGTCGGCCAACACTCAGCGCCATACAACATTGCGGGTCGAACCACCGTCCTGTAGAAATTGCCTTTTAGCTTTTGCTGCACTCTCTTGTCATAGAGAATGCCAGAAGCTTGGCGCCACTTCATCCATTCGGCTTTGACTCGATGGTTCACATCTTCATCAATACCCCCATCCTCCTACAACATTGACCCCAAATACCGAAAGGTGTCCTTCTAAGGTACCACCTGGCCATCAAGGCTAACCTCCTCCTCACACCTAGTAGTACTGAAACCGCACATCATGTACTCGGTTTTAGTTCTACTAAGCCTAAAACCTTTCGATTCCAAGGTTTGTCTCCATAACTCTAACTTCCTATTTACCCCCGCCTGACTATCGTCAACTAGCACCACATCATCCGCAAAGAGCATACACCATGGGATATCTCCTTGTATATCCCTTGTGACCTCATCCATCACCAATGCAAAAAGATAAGGGCTCAAAGCTGACCCCTGATGCAGTCCTATCTTAATCGGAAAGTCATCAGTGTCGACATCACTTGCTCGAACACTTGTCACAACATTATCGTACATGTCCTTGATGAGGGTAATGTACTTTGCTGGGACTTTGTGTTTCTCCAAGGCGCACCTTAGAGTATTAATAAAATTGAAACGGAATAACACTTAGAGGACTACAGGAACCACAACAAGAAATTTTCTGTTGCGAGTAAGCTGCTTGCCGTTGTCCATTTGCTCCCACCAAGTCAACCTATTATACATCCCCTGATCATCAGCGAATGGAGTTCCCTTCTTCCAGTGGAAGAAGTGGTATGTAATCTGAAATGAAGATTCAATTAGGAAAGCAATGACAATAGAGAAATAATTTCATGCTATAATCTTATGAGAAAATAGCAATAATTTGTACTACCAGAATTGAGGTTGGGCCAACTAGAACTGCAGTATTTACAGCCAGAATGATTTCGTGAATTTTTCCACTACATTATTATATTTAAAGTAGCAAAAGAATGATTAAATGCAGGCTATTTATTTGGCTATTATGAAACAGTAAACTGCGTCATACCCCACTTGGAATTCCAAACAATGTTGCCTAATGCGAACGTAATCGATTAGTTGGCGGGATTGGCGACTGCGTCGTAGCAATTTGTAGCTATGGGAGGCGAAGGGTGGGCAGATGCGAACGTAATCGAAGCCACCAACGACAAAGATGGAGTTGCATAGGACATCTATGACTACGCCTTCTAACAGCCACTGACGCCAAGGCGCATTGGGACAGGATTGTCGTCCCACAGTGTTGTTCCCAAATAACAAGTTTTGTTCAAACATTTATCAGCAAGATTATTCAGTATTGCGTTCACAGCACTCGCCAAGAGTTTTAAACACGTGAAGCATTAGGCAGATCTATTTTTTGGCCAAGCTACTTTGTACCCCACTTGTTATGTTGACAAATAATAACCAGGATAATCAAAGATCATGTACAGTACCATGGTTGAGAATTCAGATCTACGAAGAATTTTGCTAATCAACCATTGCAGTAAAAAACTGTTTGGTATACAACCGGTCTCTCTATTTACACACCGAATCAATCAATGCCTTCCTGAACAATATGTCTTCCTGAAGAACATGAGAGAAGCAAAAGCCTCTTAGTACAGTTGACAGGCAAAATTTTGACTGCACGAAGCAAGCAATCGAGGTAAACAAACATGAATTGAGGTAAACAAACACGATCCACGGGAGTCGAGGACGTGTAAGGGAGGGAGGAAGGGGAGGGGGAGAGGCGGGTACCGCGAAGTGGACGAGGTTAACGAGCGTCCAGGCCATGCCGGGGGTGCAGCCGAAGATGTAGAGGATGAGGAGCCAGGAGATGAAGAGGATGAAGATGTGGGTGGTCCAGACCCCCAGGTACATGAACCACTCGGTGTTCTTATTCAGATCCAGCGGGGGCACCGCCTGCACGTACAACTTCGCCATCGATCCCCTTGCCCTACCGGCACGCGCGTGCTGCGGGGCGGTGGCTCCTCCCGTCCGGCTCGGCGTCCCAGGAGCCGAGGGGTAGGGTGACACAGAGGAGTCAAGGGGTGGAGGAAGGTGACGATTTGGGGCCCCTCTCGATCTGGATCCGGAAGGTGCTGCTCGCTTCGATTTGGGGCCTCCCTCCCTCCCTCGCGTGCGGTATGGAGATAGGGCGAGGGGAGAGGGGCGGCGGCGGCGAGGTTGTCGATGACGGAGCACGGTGGCAGCTGTGGGTAGGGTTTGGGGTGGGGCAGAGAGAGCTATGGGCATGGCGGATCTGACGGCGGCGGGGGGTGGGTGGGTGGGTGCGGCGGATGTGGAGGAGAGGAGAGGAGGGAAGGAGGGCGCCGCCGCCGGCGACGGGGAGCTAGGGTTAGAGAGGGGTGGCGGCGTCGATATGTATCGGGGAGAGACAGAGAGGGAGGCGGCGGGCGGAAGGAAGGGAGGAGAGGTGACTGAGGTGATCCGCGGTGGGTTTCTTCAGATGGATGGATGGATGGTGAGATTGCTAGCAATGGATGGTAGGATGTCTGCCATGTCATCGATCCGTGTGACAGATGGTTCCACCAATCAGACTCTAGCTTATGCAATTGTGTTTTTTCTCTTTTGTTTCTTTTATATTTTTTACCCTCTTATTTCGGTAAAGACTCGACATATTAGCCTCATGTTGTATGTTTAAATGACTCAATATTGTGTTCATATGTGTATCTTGGGACGACAAACAATGTTAATTTGAGGGGTTTTTATTTTCTTTACACAAAAAATCATTTTTCAATTTTTTGAGTGCCATCGGGTTTTTTGTGAAGGACCTACCATATATTTGTTGCAAAATTGGACAAAATTATTTTTCTAAAATACTAAGCCATATTTAATGAACAATTGACCAAATAGTTGGGTGTCAAAAGATTCGAGCCACCTCTCTTGAAAAAGACAAATTTCCGGTGATTCAGCAGGAAGCGGGTTGAATTTGAACTGCAGCCCCCTCATAGTTTGCTCTTTATTTTTTCCAAAAATCATTTCTAGGTACATAAGTATCTATTTAATCAGAGAAACATCAAAAAAATTCTAAGATTCAACCACTAGCTAGGAACGGTCAAGCCCGCCGTTTTGACCGCATTTTGAAACGGGCATAAAAAATTCAAAAAAATCAAAAAATTGGAAAACCTTCACATTGTGTCATCATATGTGACAAAGTTTCCAGGAAAAATAATAAACTTGTAATACGGAATTATTTTAAAAAAGTGTTCTCAAAAATGAGCTATCATGCGTGAAGATTCATGGCTTTCAAGCCAAATGATCAATCTTATGGCCACATTCATGGAATAGTCTGTTCAAATGATCTCATATTGTGCACAAGGGTGCATCTTGGAATTCCAAACAATGTTGCCTAATGGAGTTTTCATTTTCTTCACACGGAAAATTCATTTTCCATTTTCCGAGTACCCGAAATGAGTTTTTTTGTGAAGGTCCTACCATATATTTGTTGCAAAATTGGACCAAATCAATTTTCTAAAATACTAGGACATATTTAATGCACAATTGACAAAATGGTTGGGTGTCAAAAGCTTTGATCCATCTCTAATGAAAAAGACAAATTTCCGCTGATTCAATAGGAAGCGGGTTGAATTTAAACTACAGCTGCCTCATAGTTTGCTCTTTATTTATTCCAAAAATCATTTCTAGTTACATAAGTATCTATTTAATCATAGAAACATCAAAAGTTTTCCAAGATTCAACCACTAGCTAGGAGCGGCCAAGCCCGCCGTTTTGACCGCATTTTGAAACGGGCATGAAAAATTCAAAAAAAATCAAAAAATTGGAAAACCTTCGCATTGTGTCATCATATGTGACAAAGTTTCCAGGAAAAATAATAAACTTGTAATACGGTAATTATTTTAAAAAAGTGTTCTCAGAAATGAGCTATCATGCGTGAAGATTCATGGCTTTCAAGCCAAATGATCAATCTTACGGCCACATTCATGGCATAGTCTGTTCAAATGATCTCATATTGTGCACAAGGGTGCATCCTGGAATTCCAAATAATATTGCCTAATGGAGTTTTAATTTTCTTCGCACGGAAGATTCATTTTCCATTTTCCGAGTACCCGAAATGAGTTTTTTTGTGAAGGACCTACCATATATTTGTTGCAAAATTGGACCAAATCAATTTTCTAAAATACTAGGACATATTTAATGCACAATTGACAAAATGGTTGGGTGTCAAAAGCTTTGATCCATCTCTGGTGAAAAAGACAAATTTCCGCCGATTCAGCTGGAAGCGGGTCAAATTTGAGCTGCGGTTGCCTCATAGTTTGCTATTTATTTTTTCCAAAAATCATTTCTAGGTACATAAGTATCTATTTAATCAGAGAAACATCAAAAGTTTTCCAAGATTCAACCACTAGCTAGGAACGGTCATTCCCGCTGTTTTGACCGCATTTTGAAACGGGCATAAAAAATTCAAAAAAATCAAAATATTGGGAAACCTTCGCATTGTGTCATTATATGTGGCCAAGTTCCCAGGAAAAATAACTAACTTGTAATACAGCAATTATTTTAAAAAAGTGTTCTCAGAAACGAGCTATCACGTGTGGAGATCAATGGCTTTCAAGCCAAATGATCAATCTTATGGCCACATTCATGGCATAGTTTGTTCAAATGATCTCATATTGTTTACAAGGGTGCATATTGGAATGGCAAAAATGTTGCCTAAGGAAGTTTTCATTTTCTTTGGATGAAAAAACCATTTTCCATTTTTCGAGTGCCCAAAAGGAGGTTTTTTTTGTGAAGGACCACCCAAATAATTGTTGCAAAATTGGACCAAATCAATTTTCTAAAATACTAGGACATATTTAATGCACAATTGACAAAATGGTTGGGTGTCAAAATTTTTGATCCACCTCTCATGAAAAAGACAAATTTCTGCCGATTCAGTTGGAAGTGGGTCAAATTTGAACTGCAGTTGCCTCGTAGTTTGTTATTTATTTTTCCAAAAATCATTTCTAGTTACATAAGTACCTATTTAACCATAAATACATGGTTTGGTGGCGATACGTCGAGGTTTGGGTGGTGGCCGAGGGCCCCAACTCTAGAGCGCGTAAACTCGCATGCCCGCCGCATGGTCACCATGTGACCGTGGCATTGCCATGTGTTCTGGGCGGCCTAGGCATGTCTAGTGGGTTGGGCACTCCCCAGGTAGGTGCTAGGAAGAAAATTACAACAAAATATTCTCACGAGGAGACCGATCGATGCTCAAACATGAATTACCAGCCAAGTGTTTGATTAGCGGTACGGGAAATGTACATGGCTAATGGGCGTGAGTTTTGGCTGAGGATAATCAGTTACTAAGAAGACTGTCTTCACATATTTTCAGCTCAAAAGGAGGAGCCTAGGTGGTACTTGCTTTGCAAAGTACCACCCTGGACATAAATACGAATGTTGAAGCTGGGCTCAAAATAATGAATGGATTGAGCTGGCATTTGGTGGAGGATGGTTATTTAGGCATAGGAAAGCACTCTAGAAAATGGATACTATTTGGACATGCCAAAGTGGTACTTCCTTCACAAAGTGTTGTTTTGAACATAATAGGAAAATGAATATTGTTGAATTATTTTTGAACTAGGCAAGGAAGTTTTTTTACATATTTGACGAAGATATGACCCAAAGAATTTATGATATTTTTTTGGGAATTTTGGGAATGACAGAAATATAGGTTGCTTCACAACCTGGGGCAAAAAATGCCACATGGACATGACACATAGGCAAAACTGAGGAGGTGGCGCCTAGTCATAGCAACCCACCACAATTTACAAGGTTATGACCATCTATATTGGTCGTGATCAGCAAGAAATAAGGCAGCGGACCAGTGATATCTGCTTTATGACCATTTCGTGTAAGGAAATTATGACCTTTCTGACCAAAATGGTCATTATAGTTTAGGGTTTGGATCCCCTCGAACAGCTTTTGACCAATTGGTCTGAAATGGTCATAGATCTATGACCAATTCTTCCAGGGTCACTGACAGAAGGTCACTAGTTGACATATTTCTTGTAGTGACCCCGCCCTCCTCCGTCCGCCACCCCATCCACCGCCATCCTCCTCCACCATGCCGGAGCTGATACCCCGACGCCGCTGTCATTTACACGAGATCGACCTCTCTCATCCACGGCTTCGGACCGGGATCCTTGCATCCCGTCCTCTTGCTTCATCCCCGCCGTCGTCCACCTTGCCGGCCCCGCTCCTACGATCGTCTCGTCCACCGCCCCCCGCCGCCACCGTCTACCTTCCTAGATCTGCTTCCACGCCGCCAACAGCCATCGCTACCGCAGCACCATCAAATTCTCAGTAGATGCATACACGACGCCAAACCAGAGGCGGTACTCTTTCGTATCTGCTCAACTTATTTATCGCAGCAAGAAAATAGATCGCCACTGATTTACTCTGATTTCTTGTCTTGGTTGCGAAGTTGGCTTTGTCCGGTTTGCACCTTCAGATCCGCCATGGCACGCTCAACACTATACTCCTAATGCTTATGGTTTTCCCCTTTTATATTCCACAGTAGTTAAATCACAGTAGACTAAATTTCAAAATTGGGTTAGTCGATTTTTTCAGAGCTCGCCGGAGTTCGCCGGTGCGATCGAAGGGGCTCGGGTGGTTGTGGGGCCTCACCGAACAAAGAAAACTCGACGCGGGTGAGGGTTGGGGTGGGGGTGGGGGTGGCGGAGGAACACAGGCGGTGGGGGCCGGTGGTCCGGCCTGCGGCCCGTGCAGTATTCTTTATGGGAAGAATCAGAGATGAGGAAGAAGAAGGGTTAGGAGACGTAGGATCTTCATCCAACCACCTGAAATGGTCGAGAGATAGCTGGGAGTTGCATTCTTAATGCGCTCTGGTTCATCATGTGTGGGCACTGCGCAACCAACATGTTATTATCCAAAATTTGCATGCTCTTCTTTACCATGTTCCTCTTCCGTTCTTCTTTAATATGTACTCTCTCCGTTCCTAAATACAAGTCTTTGTATAGATTCCACCATGGACTACATATGGAGCAAAATGAGTGAATCTACACTCTAAAATGTATCTGGATACATCTGTATGTGATCCATAGTGGAAATCTCTACCAAGACTTATATTTCGGAACAGAGGGAGTATGATAGTAGTACAGTATGTTCCTTGTACTAAAGATGAGCAGGGACATTTGCAGTGTAGAGGTCTATACGGTCGGTTGTGATGGACACTTTGAGCCTCTTTGATTCGTAGGATCTTTTAAACATAGGAATAGGATTTGTAGTGGCCCACCCACTTGAATCCTATAAGAATAGCAAGGAAATGTGGGGAGCTGTGTCGCCTTTGAGAGTTACACTGATATTAATAGTACCGCACCTTCACTTGAAGAGAGCTGGTATCCGAAGCCTTTCTAGCCGTACTGACAATACTAGCACATATATTCCAGCAAGTTCCACTTTGCTGATTTTACTCTGATGCTTAAGGTTTCCCCATTATATCTACATTATGATCTGTGTAGCTTCTTTGTGTCGCACTAGCAGCAGTCCACTCTTGAAGCTAAACACTGCAATGACTTACAAAATTGACACCAAGGCATTGAGTTCCATTCGGGATGCAATGAAACTCATATGCTCCCCACCTGTTGATTCTTGTTCAGAATATGATCCTAATGACTATTCTAACCTCGAGGAGCCAAAGGCAGATGGCATGTCATGTTCACCCATCAAGGTGCATGTTTTAATTTGGCAATGTTTCATTGATTGCGGGTATCTTGCATATGTTGTCTTGCATTTCTTCTACTTTGTTGCACCGCCATCTGCTTAGTTTATCATCATATATGTCGAGATGCCATGCCCATCCATTATCAATACATATTCCATATGTCATCATACCATGTTTTTCCACTCAAATGTTGTTCTTGTGCATCAGACATCAAAAAGGAAGAGGGTGATTGCCGAACCTGAAGGAGCACCAGCAAAGTCCTTGAAAAACATGGTGGTGCCGGAGAAATCAGACAGCACCCCACTTATATTGGTTATACAACTAGTGACACAAAATGTAGGACCGGCTCCAGCAGACTGTACCCATACTTCACTGGCCACACCACTAGCCCCACCACACAGGACCTGCACTCCAGTAAAAGGTATACCGATTTCATTTGCCATAGCACCAGCTGTACCACAGAAAAATCCCACTCCAGCAAAAAGTACAGCAAGTCCACCAACCGAAGACCTATCCCAACTGCAGAGACGACCAATTCCTGCAGATTGGAACCCCATTCCATTTATTCCCAGTTTAAAAGACAATGCTTTCAATGTTGTTACGGACTACCTGCATATATTCCCATCATGGGAATATTATTGTGAAGACAAACACCATTTTCACATCTTCCTGTCCACCTTACGTGTAAGTGCTATTATTCATGGTTATTATTTTCCTATTTTCTGCTGATTGAACACATCAATGATTTACATTACATTGTTGTAACTAGGCGAGGGTCAATCTGGATAGTCATGATGAGCAAAGCTTGCTTGTGCTTTTCAAGGAAGCATTGCAGCAGTATCGGTGTTACCTGAGGAAATCACACTTTGATGGCAAGTCTATAAACGAATTTCCAGTGAAGTCTCATGTGCTAAATTCAGAAGACATTGAATGGAAAAACCTTGTTATGCACTGGTCTCGCTCCCAGGATGAGGTACTGTCTATGAAATCACATGACAATTTGAACTTCTACTTTTCCGCATGTGCCTTACAGATCTTTTTTGCAGGAAAACTGCTCAAAGAAGAATTCCAGTTTGACAAGAACGACAGGATATCGCAAATATGATGCCTGCTGCTTTGCTCTTGTTAGTACCTGTTGTCCTGTATCATTATACTTGCATACATTTTTAGCTCTGCATTGTTCTTGTAAGTACATGTTGTCCTTTATGAGTGTACTTATAATGACAGGTAGTTGTTCATGTACCATCACTCTGCAGCTTATTTTCCTTTGCCCTCCATTTTCTACACATCATATCTATATTTACTCTTACCATAAGGTTGGTACTGAAGAAGTTTAGTCGTGCATTGCTCTTGGCTGTACCTTTTGCCTGTATCGCTGCACTTACATTTATAACTACTTGGTTATGTAGCATCACTCTTCATCTTATCTTAAATATTCTCCATTTTTTCATATATTATCACATCTATATTTACTCTTAATAAAATGTAGAATAAAGGCAATGCTTTGAAGAAGATTCTCTGGTAAACTTCTTGAATTGCCCCCCCCCCCCATCAGCATGCACAAGGCCTTTATAGAGCATGTCTTCACCAATAATGTAAGTTTGCCATCTCAAGACTTCAAACATTGTTGTATATATTTGGTTAGGCATGACTGCAACAGCTGTTTATTTTTGGTGTTTGCATCAAATTGCCTGTTTAAAGTTTATTATGTAGTTCATAAACAAAAGTTTGTCCTTTCTCAATTTAAGTTTTCAGTTCTACAACCAAGTTCCTTCTTCATACCATGAAAATTAAACTATACAGCACAAGTGATATTCTTTTGCACTGCATGTATGCTTCTATTCTTCATCCATAATCCAGTGGTGTGGTGAACCTACCCACTACAGCACAATGTCATATTCTGCAATGTCTTAACTATGAACAATGTCATATCATTCTACTATTATTTAAACCATCTCTTTATTTGCCAATCTGAAATGGTATAAATTGACAGCACACTAACAATTGATACTTATGAGTTCTTGATATGTAATCCAGTGGTGTCTTGAAGCTGCCAACTCCTTCACAATGTCATTTCCTGCTATGACTTGACCTGGACAATACCATATTGTGTTAATGCAATTTTAAACTGTGTCACTTTATTCATCAGTAAGAAATGTGATGAATTGTCAGCACTGATACTTTTATGTGCAAAACATGTCATCTGTCTGCTTGTTTATCTTTCAGAGTGAGGAAGATATAAGTGTTGAACAAGCGCAGTCTCATCATCTTTCTTAGCTGCTTGCGCTGCAGCTCCCCAGCAGCGCTAACCTTTCTTGAACTCTATTGAACTGCTGTCAGTTTTGTATATTATTTTGTCGGCGTGTTTATTTGCACTGGTGGCGATCTTTGATGCCCTGTGTATGTAATCTGCTGTCTGCTTGTGCTTTATTATCGTAGTGGCGAACTTTGATGCCCAGTGCATGTAACATGCCGTAATTTCTTTATTGTATAGTCTAGGTTTTTTCTTATTCACGATGCTGCAGTTATTTTACTGTATATATATATATATATATATATATATATCATGTCCTTGCAGTAAACCGGCCAAACCACAAAATTATGCTACATAATCGGGCCGTCATGCAATCATGATGTAGGTTGGGCCTGAAACATGCCGAACAGCTCACGGGCCGGCAGCAGCCCGAAATGAACCCCGGCCCATGATTGTGCGAATCAAATCACGGGCTTTTAACAGGCCAAAATTGTCTCGGTCCTTGTTTGGCCCAATCAGATATCGGCTGCGAGCAGGCCGAATGCAAACCAGGCCGTAGTTAGGCCCAACTATATGACAGGCTTTTAACAGGCCGAAATTAATATAGGGCCGAAATGTTAAACGGGCCCTTAACATGCCAAAACTAATATCAGGCCGAATTACTAAGTGGGCCTTTAGCAAGTGGGCCCAAAAGCATAGTGTCCAGTTGACGGGTCGAATCTGATATGGGCCATAATTGAGCCCAAAGCCTCTTAAATGGTCGGACCTGATCTGGGCCGTAATTTGGCCCGGAACGTGGTAGGCTTTTGACGGGACGGATCTCATATGGGCCACTATTAGTCCCGGAGCGTGGCGGGCCATTAATGGACCGGATCAAATATGGGCCAACATTTGGCCCAAAACATGGCAGCTAGTTAATGGGCCGGCCTACTAGGGTCCTCAAAATCTTGTGGGCCTATAGCTGGGCCGGCCCATTAATGTCGGCGAAATCTCGTAGGCCTTTAGCTAGGCTAGCCCATTATGATCCGCAAGAATATTGTGGGCCTTTTCCTGGGCCGGCCCATTATGGAACACAAAATCCTTTTGGGCCTTTACCTGGGCCGGCCCATTATGGCCCGCAAAATCTTGTGGGCCTTTAGCTGGGCCAGCCCATTATGGCCAACAAAATCTCGTGGGCCTTTAGCTGGGCTGGCCCATTATGGTCCGCAAAATCCTGTGGGCCTTCAGTTGGGCCGGCCCATTTAAACTTGATGGGCCGGTCCACGTGTCAACATATCATAGGCGCATCTCTCCCATTGGATGTGTGACACATGTACCAACGCGGACCTGGCATGTGTCTCCTCCAGCAAATGATGATTTTACACGTGGAAAATCCCCATTGGTCGGGGCTGTTAACGGGTTATCGGATCCAAAACTCGACCTGATAGCTTAATGGCGGCCCATTACGGTGGATGCCATGTGTCGGTCACCCTTGACGAAAGCACTTCTGTGACGCGCGATTTATCGTCATGGAAGTGGACACTTCCGTGATGATAATTTTGGTAATGTCATGGAACACTTCTACGACAGCACATGTATGACTATCTTGATTCTGTCGTAAATTTGTCATGGATGTACATGCATGACAAAAAACGCGACCTACTGTGACAAACACGTATCATCACGGAAGTGTATTTTTTTGTATTGTACACGCAAGTCCCTTGTACCTACTGTAGCGACTAGACCTAAAACGGTCCAATCTATGTGCTCAGGTGTCATCCCTGGATCAGTAATGCTGACACCACATAGTAATTGAAGGACTTATAACAAAGTAGCAATCACACACTTATTACATCGAGTGTCTCAAAAGAGAACTTATTACAATAAATATGGCTTAAGGCCATCTAATAACGATAACAGCAAAAGGCTTGGAAGATAAGTGAGTCCATCAACTCCAACGACATCACTAAGTATAGAACCATGACCTAAAAACTCCTTAATCGTTGTCTGAAAAGTCTGCAACATGAACGTTGCAGCCCGAAACGGGTCAGCACATGGAATATGCTGGCAAAGTAACACATAGAGATTAATGCATATTTGGCTGGTGGAACGCTCTATGGTTACAGTTTTGCGTAAAGTCAATTTTTCCCTACTGCAAAGGAATAAATTTTATTTAACTATCATGGTAGTTGTTAAACATTGAGAATGGTTGACAGCATTCTCAATCCCAATTAAGCATCATCATTAAACAAAACCGAACAAATTAAATTTTAGAGTAACATGTTGAGATTCACATGATAATCCAGGTACTAGATACTCAAGATGTCCATAACCGGGGACACGGTTAATCATGATTAGTTTATACACTCTGTAGAGGTTTGCGCACTTTTCCCCACAAGACTCGATCGCCTCCATTTGGTTTCTCGCACTGCATGGTGTTTGAGAAGACGGATGACCGAGACATAGTCTTTCAGAAGTGCTAGCACCTTACAATCGGGTAGACCGTTACACCTACTTTCCCCTACATCTGCTAGTCTACGACTGTAAGAGTTCGCACAACTTAATCAACTATGCTAGAGCCCATAATAGCTTGTGGCTACACACGGAAGTTTCTAGCATGAATAATCTCATGATCCCTTTGAGCCTGGGTGGCAGTCCATAAAGAAAACAGGCAATCCTGGAATACCCAGGTACCTCAATCCACCCAGATGTGTGTTTAAGTTGCCACCTTAAATAAACCATTAATTAACAATCTCACATCTGTCATGGATACACTCACCCAATCCACGTCTACTAGCATAGCATGGCATAATAAGCAAACATAGAAGTAACTCCCAAAGGTTTGATAATAAACAGGTAATAGGTACTACCTCAACTACTTCCCAAACCCACAATTTAATTAGATCCTAATCATGCAATATGTGATGATTGATCTAATGCAATAAAACTGGGTAGTGGGAAAAATGATCAAAGTGTTACTTGCCTTGCTGATGATCCGGGAAACCTAGCGATTCGAAGTAGCAAGCGGCGCACTCCGGGTACTCTATCTCAAACAAACAAGCATACAATAAGTACTAAACTAATGCATAGGTAAAACTCAAATAAGAGATCTAACCAGAAAGTTCAACTTAAGAACTCCGGTTGCCAAAAAGAATCAAATCGAACGAAGCAACGAAAGACAAACGACAAAAGAAACAAGCTTCATTTACTATTCTGGATCTAGGGCAATTTTTACAGTGAAGAAAACTTGTTTGAGTTGGTTAAACAGAAAGAGGGTTTCGAGACGAAACTCCAGGCGCTTGAATCGCGTGATTCCGATAAACGAACGAAAAGTTAGACTAGAACGAAAATCGGATCAGAAATCGCGATCTGAAAAAATGCGGATTTAATCCGAGAAAAAGAAAAACGACGAACGTTCGTTAAAATGAACGAACGGCCGAACGCTCGCTATTTAAATAAACCTGAAAAATTGATCTATTTAAAAAAACCGAAACTAAAAAAATGAACAAAACCGTCGGAAAAACCAAACGGTTTTTCGGGAAAAACCGGCGGCGGCGAGGTCTACCTCCGGCGACGGATCCGGCGGGCGGCGGCGGTGCTCCGGCGGTGGCGGTCGGCGGCGGGGCTTGGGAGGTCCCGGGATGGGCTCCCCAGCTTATAAAAGCCGGACGGGCCTAGTGTCCGGGTCGGACATGGCCCGTTAGGTCGGTTGCGTTCTTTTAATAAATAGTTATGCTCAGGAAAAAAACAAAAGGAATACTAGACGGACTCCAAAAATCCCGAAATAAATTTTCCCCGGCTTCTAAAATCAAGACGCACAAGATGAACAATTATTTGGGGCCTAAATGCAATTTCGAAAAACGCGCATTTTTCCTAAATTCAAATAAAATAACAAATAAAACCAAAATAAATCTTATTTGATTGTTTATTAAATCCTCAATATTTCTTTGTTTTGAGAAAGTCATTTTATTCCCTCTCTCATATTTTTGTAATAGAAATAATTGAAGATAAAATAAATAGAATCAAAAGATCCTATTTTCAAAATTTGAGACAACTCAAATATGAAAATAACAGAATCCCCAACTCTCTCCGAGGGTACTTGAGTTGCGTGAAATTTCTAGGATCAACCAAAATGCAATAAATATGATATGCAATGATGATCTAGTGTATAACATTCCAAATTGAAAAATTGGGATGTTACAAACCTACCCCCCTTAAGATGAATCTCGCCCTCGAGATTCGGGTTGGCTAGAAAATAGGTGAGGGTGGTCTTTCAGCAATTCTTCCTCTCATTCCCAGGTGGCTTCATCCTCCGTGTGGTGGCTCAAATGAACCTTGCGAAACTTGATAACCTTGCTGCGGGTGACTCGACTGGCATACTCTAGAATCTTAACTGGTTTCTCCTCGTAGGTCAAATCACTGTCCAACTGAATTGCTTCCAGTGGTACCGTATCTCTCAGCGGTATGTCAGCCATCTCTACATGGAACTTCTTCAACTGGGATACATGGAACACGTCGTGAACTCCCGACAATCCTTCGGGCAATTCCAACTTGTAGGCTACTTCTCCCATACGCTCCAAAACTTTGTATGGGCCTACAAAACATGGCGCTAATTTTCCCTTAACTCCAAAGCGCTTAACTCCTCGAAGTGGTGATACTCGAAGATAAACTCGGTCTCCGGCTTCGTAAACTGTCTCCTTGCGTTTAGAATCTGCATAACTCTTCTGCCTGGATTGAGCTACCTTCAGCCTATCACGAATTAATTTCACTTTCTGTTCAGATTCCTTTATCAGATCCGGTCCAAACAACTGGCGGTCTCCAACTTCATCCCAGGATAATGGGGTCCTGCACCTCCTTCCGTACAAGGCTTCGAAAGGGGCCATCTTCAAACTGGATTGATAGATGTTGTTGTAAGAGAACTCTGCATACGGCAAATTCTCGTTCCAACTAGATCCGTAATCTACTGCACAAGCTCTTAGCATATCCTCCAAAATCTGATTGACTCTCTCAGTCTGTCCATCTGTCTGCGGGTGGAAAGCTGTGCTAAACTCCAGTCTGGTTCCCAAAGTTTCATGCAACTGATTCCAGAACTTTGAGGTAAACTGGGTTCCTCTATCTGATACTATAATCCTTGGAACTCCATGCAGACAAACGATTCTAGTCATGTATATCTTTGCCAACTTTGCACTGGTATAGGTAGTCTTCACTGGAATGAAATGAGCTACCTTTGTCAAGCGATCGACTACAACCCATATCGAGTCATAGCATGAACGTGTTCTGGGCAATCCTGTATTAAAATCCATGTCTAACTTATCCCACTTCCATTCGGGTATGGGCAATGGCTGTAGCAATCCGGCTGGCTTCTGATGTTCTGCCTTTACTCTCTGACATACATCACAAACTGCTACATATTCCGCAATATCCTTCTTCATTCCGGTCCACCAGAAAATATCCTTCAAATCCAAATACATATTGGTATTCCCTGGGTGAATCGAATATGGTGAATCATGGGCCTCTTGAAAAATTAACTTCATGATCTCCGGATCATTTGGCACATAAACACGGTCTTCAAACCATAAGGTATCGTGCTCATCCTCACGAAATCCCTTAGCTTTTCCTTTGATCATTTTCTCCTTAATAGAAGCAATCTCCTTGTCAGTCTTTTGGGCTTCTCTGATCCTATCCATCAACGTAGACTGAATCTCCAATGCTGTTACATAGCCTCTCGGAACTATTTCCAAACAAAGCTCTCAAAGATTTTCGCGTAACTCCCTTGGTAAATCTCCCGTCATCAAGGTGTTGACGTGGCTCTTACGGCTCAACTAGTCAGCTACTACGTTAACCTTTCCGGGGTGATAATGTAATTTCATATCATAATCCTTGATGAGCTCCAACCATCTACTTTGTATGAGATTCAACTCCTTCTGTGTGAAAATATACTTCAAACTCTTATGATCCGTGTACACCTCGCAATGGTTTCCAATCAGAAAATATCTCCAAGTCTTCAGTGCATGCACTACGGCTGCTAACTCCAAATCATGCATAGCATAATTCAACTCATGAGGCTTAAGCTGTCGTAAGGCATATGAAACAACTCTTCCTTCCTGCATAAGTACTGCTCCAAGTCCTCGACGTGAAGTGTCACAATACACCTCATAATCCTTGGTCTGGTCTGGCAAAATCAACACTGGTAAGGTAACCAAACGTTTCTTCAACTCCTGAAAACTAGCCTCATATTCCTCAGTCCATATGAACTTGGTATCCTTCTTCAACAACTCCGTCATAGGCTTCGCAATCTTTGAGAAATTCTCAATAAACCTCCGGTAGTATCCTGCGAGTCCAAGAAAACTCCGGATCTCTCCAACTGTGGTTGGCGCTTCCCACTTGGTCACAGTATCAACTTTAGTGGGATCTACTGCTATACCTTCTCCGGATATAACGTGTCCGAGAAATCCAACTTCTTTCAACCAAAACTCACATTTGCTAAATTTGGCATGTAATTGATGTTCTCTAAGCTTTCCAAGAACCAAACGCAAATGCTCCTTATGCTCCTGCTCATTTTTCGAGTAAACCAGGATATCATCTATGAACACTATGACGAACTTATCCAAGAACTCCATAAACACTTTGTTCATCATGTTCATAAAATATGCAGGTGCGTTAGTCAGACCAAATGACATAACGGCATACTCGTACAGCCCATATCTGGTGGTAAAAGCCGTCTTGGGTATATCCTGTTCTCGAATCTTCAACTGGTGGTATCCTGATCGCAGATCAATCTTGGAAAACACCTTAGCTCCTTGCAATCGATCAAACAGATCATTGATCACCGGTAGTGGGTACTTGTTCTTGATGGTTACTTCATTCAATCCTCGATAATCAACAACCATCCTTAACGATCCATCCTTCTTCTCCACTAGAAGTACTGGCGATCCCCAAGGCGATGAACTTGGGCGAATGTATCCTTTATTCAGTAACTCCTTAATTTGCTTCTTAATTTCCACCAAATCCTTTGCAGGCATCCTATATGGTCTCTTTGATATTGGCCCGGTGCCTGCCAAAAGCTCAATCAAAAACTCAATATCTCTATCCGGTGGCATGCCTGGCAATTCTTCTGGAAATACATCAGGGAAATCCTTCACTATTGGTACTTCCTCCTGCACAACTCCTGTTAAACAATTTAGTTGAGTCCTCTTCGACACATGCCGGGATACATACTTGATCATTCTCCCTTCTGGGGTGGTAAGCAAGATCGACTTACTGGCGCAATCGATGTTTCATCCATACATCGACAACCAATCCATACCCAAAATTACATCCAAACCTTGTGATTCCAATATTATCAAATCTGAGGGGAACACATGCCTACCTATACTTAATGGCACTTGAAAACATCCTTGGCTAGCCATATATTCCGCTCCTGGTGAGCTTACTAACATAGGTGTTCTAAGTACTTTGGCGGGTAGGTTATACTTATCCACAAATCCCCTTGATATGTATGAATGCGATGCACCGGTATCAAAAAGAACAAGTGCAGTAAATGACTGAACCAAAAACTTACCGATTACTGCATCCGGCTGCTCTTCAACCTCCTCCATGTTAACGTGGTTCACCTGTCCCCTATTGAAAGGGTTCAGCTTCTTCCCAGAGCTTCCATTGCAATTTCCATTCTGTGATTCTGGACATTCATTGGCATAATGTTCGGTCTTCTGGCACTTAAAGCAAGTGACTTGGCTCAGGTCTCTCTTGGCTGGGGTCGATGGGTTGGTGCGGTTCTGGCCGTTGCTTCCTCCATTCCCATTACCATTCTTGGTGCCATTGTGATTGTGCGAGCTACCTCCTCCATGGGTATGCTGAAAATGTCCTCCCGGTCTAGGGGTAAAACATGGCTTCTACTGAGCTCCTGAAGTGTGCTTCCCTTGTCCATACTTCCTCTTGCGGTTCTCAATCTGCTGCTGCTTCCCTTCAATCATGAGGGCACGATCTACCAACTCCTGGTAGTTGTTGAAAGTGGCTACCATCAACTGCATGCTCAACTCATCATTCAGTCCTTCCAGAAACTTCTCCTGCTTTGCTGCATCCGTAGCAACGTCATATGGGGCATAACGTGCTAGCTTACTAGAATCCTCTACATACTGGCCAACTGTCCGCCCTCCTTGGCGCAAGTTGCGAAACTCTCGCTTCTTCATGGCCATAGCTCCTGCTGAAACATGGGCAGTTTGAAAAGCCTGCTGAAACTGGTCTCACGTGATAGTGTGGACAGGGAAAGTGGCTGTGAAATTCTCCCACCATGATGTTGCGGGTCCTTCAAGCTGATGCGCGACAAACTTCACCTTTTCTGCATCCGTGCATCCTGCTGTGGTTAACTCTCTAGCTGTCTTGCGGAGCCAATCATCTGCTACTATCGGCTCGGTGCTACTGGAAAACACCAGCGGATTCAGCCTAAGAAAACGGGCTAAGTGATCAACAGGTGGTGATGGTGGGTTGTTGTTGTTGTTCCCCTGATTCTGATTCTGGACTAGCAACTGCATCAATGTGTTCTGCTGCTGGATCAACTGGCTGAGCTCCAGTGGAAAGGTAAATCCGGGGTCACGTCTCGGAGGCATCTGAGGTTTTAGAAAAGATGAGATTTAAGAATAGAGGGGGTCTAAAGAGAAAACACTACCCATATGCACATGAGGCAAAAGCAAACAATTCACTTCATTCAATCAATCAACAAGGGCATACAATCGATCTAACTATCGCAAAAGTGCTTGGACTACTATATTTACATGGTGGACTACTACTACTGATTTAGTGGTCTACTAGAAATATTCTTCGGTTGCAGACACCATGATATCTGCTCCAGCTTCATCAACATAGTCATCATCGCTATCATCTGGATTCGAGTCGGTGTCATCGATGATGATGTAGTCTTCCAGGCGAATCTCCTTGGGTTCTTCGTCTTCTTCTACTGGTGTAGGGCCTCCCATAAATATTCCTATCTTCTTGATCAGATCGTCATTCTTGTCCACTAATAATCCAATTTCCTCTTCATAATCTTCACGAGTAGCCTTGAGTTCTTCCTCCAATTGCTTGATTCTTGTCCCTACCTTCTTCGGATCTATTATGTCGATGCACATCTGGTTCTCCTGACGTCGAATGTGCTGGTTTAACTCCTGGATAAAAGCTGCAATTGATCTATCCTTCCTGGTGCTGATCATCTCCCAGTGCTCATCTCGATGCCCACAAATCTGGTAGATAGTATCCTTGAGATCACTGCGGTAGACTTCTCCAATGCGTCCCATGGCGATGTGAGCTGCCATGCTCTTTCCTAGACTCCAAGTTGGTGCATCAAAAGAAAACTCTATGGGCTCACTGACGGGCATGAACGTCCTTCCTGGAACTTGAACTTGAATCATCCAGCGCTCTTCTTCAGGTAAATTGGCATTGTAGGTTCCGGTGAAGCTTGGTAATCCTATGTTCAGGTATCTAGTGACTTCCTTCAAATGACGTCCAAAGGGTGTATCTTCATCCAGTTGAGTGAACTTGTTCCTTGCATCCGCCATCCTAAAAGAGTAGAGAAGATGAGAAGACAGAAAGAGAAGAGAGTGAGTAGTGATCTAGGTCTTTAGCTTAGTGGTCGTGTCCTATAGTCAGCGTGTGCTCTGATACCATCTTGTAGCGACCAGACCTCAAATGGTCCAATCTCTGTGCTCAGGTGTCATCCCTAGATCAGTAATGCTGACACCACACAGTACTTGAAGGATTTATAACAGAGTAGCAATCACACACTTATTACATCGAGTGTCTCAAAAGAGAACTTATTATAATAAATATGGCTTAAGGCCATCTAATAACGATAACAGCGGAAGGCTTGGAAGATAAGTGAGTCCATCAACTCCAATGACATCACTGAGTATAGAACCACGACCTAAAAACTCCTTCATCGTTGTCTGAAAAGTCTGCAACATGAACGTTGCAGCCCGAAATGGGTCAGCACATGGAATATGCTGCCAAAGTAACACATAGAGAGTAATGGAATGAAACAACTATTCTATATGCATATTTGGCTGATGGAAAGCTCTATGGTTACAGTTTTGCGTAAAGCCAATTTTTCCCTACTGCAAAGGAATAAATTTTATTTAACTATCATGGTAGTTGTTAAACATTGAGAATGGTTGACAGCATTCTCAATCCCAATTAAGTATCATCATTAAACAAAACCCAACAAATTAAATTTTAGAGTAACATGTTGAGATTCACATGATAATCCAGGTACTAGATACTCAAGATGTCCATAACCGGGGACACGGCTAATCATGATTAGTTTATACACTCTGCAGAGGTTTGCGCACTTTTCCCCACAAGACTCGATCGCCTCCGTTTGGTTTCTCGCACTGCATGGTGTTTGAGAAGACGGATGACCGAGACATAGTCTTTCAGAAGCGCTAGCACCTTACGATCGGGTAGACCGTTACACCTACTTTCCCCTACATCTGCTAGTCTACCACTGTAAGAGTTCGCACAACTTAATCAACTATGCTAGAGCCCATAATAGCTTGTGGCTGCACATGGAAGTTTCTAGCATGAATAATCTCATGATTCCCTTTGAGCCCGGGTGGCGGTCCATAAAGAAAACAGGCAATCCTGGAATACCCAGGTACCTCAATCCACCCAGATGTGTGTTTAAGTTGCCACCTTAAATAAACCATTAATTAACAATCTCACATCTGTCATGGATACACTCACCCAATCCACGTCTACTAGCATAGCATGGCATAATAAGCAAACATAGAAGTAACTCCCAAAGGTTTGATAATAAACAGGTAATAGGTACTACCTCAACTACTTCCCAAACCCACAATTTAATTAGATCCTAATCATGCAATGTGTGAGGATTGATCTAATGCAATAAAACTGGGTAGTGGGAAAAAATGATCAAAGTGTTACTTGCCTTGCTGATGATCCGGGAAACCTAGCGATTCGAAGTAGCAAGCGGCGCACTCCGGGTACTCTATCGCAAACAAACAAGCATACAATAAGTACTCAACTAATTCATAGGTAAAACTCAAATAAGAGATCTAACTAGAAAATTCAACTTAAGAACTCCGGTTGGCAAAAAGAATCAAATCGAACGAAGCAACGAAAGACAAACGGCAAAAGAAACAAGCTTCATTTACTATTCTGGATCTAGGGCAATTTTTACAGTGACGAAAACTTGCTTGAGTTGGTTAAATGGAAAGAGGGTTTCGAGACGAAACTCCAGGCGCTTGAATCGCCTGATTCCGATAAACGAGCGGAAAGTTAGACTAGAACGAAAATCGGATAAGAAATCGCGATCTGAAAAAACGCGGATTTAATCCGAGAAAAAGAAAAACGACGAACGTTCGTTAAAACGAACGAACGGACGAACGCTCGCTATTTAAATAAACTGGAAAACCAACCTATTTAAAAAACCGAAACTAAAAAAACGAACAAAACCGTCGGAAAAACCGAACGGTTTTTCGGGAAAAACCGGCGGTGGCAAGGTCTACCTCCGGCGACGGATCCGGTGGGCGGCGGCGGTTGGCGGCGGCGCGGGGCGGCGCGGCTTGGGAGGTCCCGGGCTGGGCTCCCCGGCTTATAAAGCCGCACGGGCCTAGTGTCCGGGTCGGACACGGCCCGTTAGGTCGGTTGCGTTTTTTATATAAATACTTACGCTCAGAAAAAAACAAAAGGAATACTAAACGGACTCCAAAAATCCTTAAATAAATTTTCCCCGGCTTCTAAAATCAAGCCGCACAGGATGAACATTTATTTGGGGCCTAAATGCAACTTTGAAAAACGCGCATTTTTCCTAAATTCAAATAAAATAACAAATAAAACCAAAATAAATCTTATTTGATTTTTTATTAAATCCTCAATATTTCTTTATTTTGGGAAAGTCATTTTATTCCCTCTCTCATATTTTTGTAATAGAAATAATTGAAGATAAAATAAATAGAATGAAAAGATCCTTTTTTCAAAATTTGAGACAACTCAAATATGAAAATAACGAAATCCCCAACTCTCTCCGAGGGTACTTGAGTTGCGTGAAATTTCTAGGATCAACCAAAATGCAATAAATATGATATGCAATCATGATCTAGTGTATAACATTCCAAATTGAAAATTTGGGATGTTATACCTACACAAACAAATAAAAACCTCGCAACCAACGCGATAAAAGGGGTTGTCAATCCCTTCATGGTCACTTACGAGAATGAGATCTGATAGAGATAATAATAATAATAAGATAAATATTTTTGGTATTTTTATGATATAGATTGAAAGTAAATATTGCAAAATAAAATAGATTCGAAACTTATATGATAAAAGATAGACCCGGGGGCCATAGGTTTCATTAGTGGATTCTCTCAAGATAGCATAAGTATTACGGTGGGTGAACAAATTACCGCCGAGAAATTGATAGAAAAGTGCATAATTATGAGAATATCTAGGCATGATCATGTGTATAGGCATCACATCCGCGACAAGTAGACCGATTCTGCATCTACTACTATTACTCCACACATCGACTGCTATCCTGCATGCATCTAGAGTATTAAGTTCATAAGAACAGAGTAACGCATTAAGCAAGATAACATGATGTAGAGGGATAAACTCAAGAAATATGATATAAACCCCATCTTTTTAACCTCGATGGAAACAATACAATATGTGCCTTGCTGCCCCTGATGTCACTAGGAAAGGACACCGCAAGATTGAACCCAAAGCTAAGCACTTCTCCCATTGCAAGAAAGATCAATCTAGTAGGCCAAACCAAACTGATAATTCAAAGAGACTTGCAAATATAATTAAACCATACATATAAGAATTCAGAGAAGAACCAAATATTGTTCATTGATAATCTTGATCATAAACCCACAATTCATCGGATCTCGACAAACACACCGCAAAAAGAGTTACATCGAATAGATCTCCAAGAAGATCGAGGAGAACTTTGTATTGAGATCCAAAGAGAGAGAAGAAGTCATCTAGCTAATAACTATGGACCCGAAGGTCTGAGGTAAACTGCTCACACATCATCGGAGAGGCTATGGTGTTGATGTAGAAGCCCTTCGTGATTGATTCCGCCTCCGGCGAAGCTCTAGAAAAGGCCGCAAGATGGGATCTCTTGGGTACAGAATGTTGCGGCGGTGGAAATAGGGTTTCGTGGTGCTCATGTATGTTTTCGGGGTATATGGACATATATAGGAGGAGGAAGTAGGTCGGTGGAACCACGAGGGGCCCACGAGGGTGGGGGTGCGCCCAGGGGGCAGGCGCACCTCCCTACCTCATGGCCTCCTTGTTGATTTCTTGACATCCACTTCAAGTCCTATGGATCACATTTGTTCCAAAAATAACTCTCCCGAAGGTTTTATTCCGTTTGGATTCCGTTTGATATTCCTTTTCTGTGAAACACTGAAATAGGTAAACAAACAACAATTTGCACTAGGCCTTGGGTTAGTAGGTTAGTCCCAAAAATAATATAAAAGTGCTTAGTAAATCCCATTAAACATCGAAAACAGATAATATAATAGCATGGAACAATCAAAAATTATAGATACGTTGGAGACGTATCAAGCATCCCCAAGCTTAATTCCTGCTCGTCCTCGAGTAGGTAAATGATAAAAACAGAATTTTTGATGTGGAATGCTACCTAGCATAATTCTCAATGTAATTTTCTTTATTATGGCATGAATGTTCAGAAAGATTCAAGACAAAAGTTTAATATTGAGATAACAATAGTAATACTTCAAGCATACTAACAAAGCAATCATGTCTTCTCAAAATAACATGGCCAAAGAAAGTTATCCCTACAAAATCATATAGTCTGGCTATGCTCTATCTTCATCATACAAAGTATTTAATCATGCACAGCCCCGATGACAAGCCAAGCAATTGTTTTCATACTTTTGGTGTTCTCAAACTTTTTCAATCTTCACGCAATACATGAGCGTCAGCCATGGACATAGCACTATAGGTGGAATAGAATGGTGGTTGTGGAGAAGACAAAAAGGAGAAGATAGTCTCACATCAACTAGGCGTATCAACGGGCTATGGAGATGCCCATCAATAGATATCAATGTGAGTGAGTAGGGATTGCCATGCAACGGATGCACTAGAGCTATAAGTGTATGAAAGCTCAAAAATAAACTAAGTGGGTGTGCATCCAACTCGCTTGCTCACGAAGACCTAGGGCATTTGAGGAAGCCCATCATTGGAATATACAAGCCAAGTTCTTTAATGTAAAATTCCCACTAGTATATGAAGGTGAGAACATGGGAGAGACTCTATCATGAAGATCATGGTGCTACTTTGAAGCACAAGTGTGGAAAAAGGATAGTAACATTATCCCTTCTCTATTTTTCTCTCATTTTTTCATTTTTTTTATTTGGGCCTTTTTATGGCCTCTTTTCTTTCTTTTTTGTCTTTTGGTCCGGAGACTCATCCCAACTTGTGGGGGAATCATAGTCTCCATCATCCTTTCCTCATTGGGACAATGCTCTAATAATGATGATCATCACACTTTTACTTACTTAGAACTCAATTTTTAGAACAAAATATGACTCTATGTGAATGGCTCCGGCGGTGTACCGGGATGTGCAATGAACCAAGAGTGACATGTATGAAAAATTATGAATGGTGGCTTTGCCACAAATACGATGTCAACTACATGATCATGCAAGGCAACATGACAATGATGGAACATGTCATAATAACATAACGGTGGAAAGTTGCATGGCAATATATCTCGGAATGGCTATGGAAATGCCATAATAGGTAGGTGTGGTGGCTGTTTTGAGGAAGATATATGGTGGGTTTAAGGTACCGGCGAAAGTTGCGCGGTACTAGAGAGGCTAGCAATGGTGGAAGGGTGAGAGTGCGTATAATACATGGACTCAACATTAGTCATAAAGAACTCACATACTTTTTGCAAAAAATATTAGTTATCGAAACAAAGTACTACGCGCATGCTCCTAGGGGGATAGATTGGTAGGAAAAGACCATCGCTCGTCCCCGACTGCCGCTCATAAGGAAGACAATCAATAAATAAACCATGCTCCGACTTCATCACATAACGGTTCACCATACGTGCATGCTACGGGAATCACAAACTTTAGAACAAGTATTTCTCAAATTCACAACTACTCAACTAGCATGACTCTAATATCACCATCTTCATATCTCAAAACAATCATCAAGTATCAAACTTCTCATAGTATTCAATGCACTTTTTATGATAGTTTTTATTATACCCATCTTGGATGCCTATCATATTAGGACTAATTTTATAACCAAAGCAAATTACCATGCTGTTCTAAAAGACTCTCAAAATAATATAAGTGAAGCATGAGAGATCAATAATTTCTATAGAATAAAACCACCACCGTGCTCTAAAAGATATAAGTGAAGCACTGGAGCAACATTATTAAGCTCAAAAGATATAAGTGAAGCACATAGAGTATTCTAATAAATTCCAATTCATGTGTGTGTCTACCAAAAGGTGTGTACAGGAAGGATGATTGTGGTAAACTAAACGGCAAAGACTCAAATCATACAATATGCTCCAAGCAAAACACATATCATGTGGTGAATAAAAGATATAGCCTCAAGTAAAGCTACCGATAGAAGAAGACAAAAGAGGGGATGCCTTCCAGGGCATCCCCAAGCTTAGGATTTTGGTTGTCCTTGAATTTTACCTTGGGGTGCCTTGGTCATCCCCAAGTTTAGGCTCTTTCCACTCCTTGTTCCATAATACATCAAATCTTTACCCAAAACTTGAAAACTTCACAACACAAAAACTTAAACAGAAAATCTCATGAGCTCTGTTAGTATAAGAAAACAAACAACCACTTAAGGTACTGTAATGAACTTATTATTTATTTATTTTGGTGTTAAACCTACTGTATTCCAACTTCTCTATGGTTCATAACCTCCGATACTAGCCATAGATTCATCAAAATAAGCAAACAACATGCGAAAAACAGAATCTGTCAGAAACATAACAGTCTGTAGTAATCTGTAGGTTTCGAATACTTCTGTAACCCCAAAAATCCTAAAATAAATTGCTGGACGTGAGTAATTTATCTATTAATAATCTTCAAAAAGAATTAACCTAATTTCTCTCTCCAGTAAAAAAAATGGCAGCAAATCTCATGAGCGCTAAAGTTTCAGTTTTTTATAGCAAGATCGCAAAGACTTTCCCCAAGTCTTCCCAAAGGTTCGACTTGGCACAAACACTAATTAAACATAAAAAACACAACCATAACAGAGGGTTGCCTCCCAACATGAAAAACACTAGATGAAATAATTATTACTAAACAAAATCGAAAAGAAAGAAACAAAAATAAAATTGGGTTGCCTCCCAACAAGCGCTATCGTTTAACGCCCCTAGCTAGGCATAAAAGCAAGGATAGATCTATGTATTATCATCTTTGGTATATATGCAATCCATAAGTGGCTCTCTTAATAGATTCATAAGGTCATTTAATTTTCTTTATAGGAAAGTGTTCCATGCCTTTCCTTAATGGAAATTGGAATGTAATATTCCCTTCTTTGATATCAATAATTGCACCAATCGTTCTAAGGGAAGGCCTACCAAGAATAATGGGACATGTAGGATTGCAATCTATATCGAGAACAATGAAATCTACGTGCACATAATTCCTATTTGCAACAATAATAACATCATTAATTCTTCCCATAGGTTTCTTAATAGTGGAATCCGCGAGGTGCAAATTTAAAGAACAATCATCAAATTCACGGAAACCTAACACATCACACAAAGTTTTTGGAATCGTGGAAACGCTAGCACCCAAATCACATAAACAATAGCATTCATGATCTTTAATTTTAATTTTAATAGTGGGTTCCCACTCATCATAAAGTTTTCTAGGGATAGAAACTTCCAGTTCAAGCTCCGGAAAAGGCCCCAAGATGGGATCTCTTGGGTACAGAAGGTTGCGGCGGTGGAAATAGGGTTTCGTGGTGCTCTTGGATGTTTTCGGGGTATATGGACATATATAGGAGGAAGAAGTAGGTCGGTGGAGCCACGAGGATGGGGGCGCGCCGAGGGGGGCAGGCACGCCTCCCTACCTCGTGGCCTCCTTGTTGATTTCTTGACGTCCACTCCAAGTCCTCTGGATCACGTTTGTTCCAAAAATAACTCTCTCGAAGGTTTCATTCCATTTGGATTCCGTTTGATATTCCTTTTCTGCGAAACACTGAAATAAGCAAAAGAACAACAATTTGCACTGGGCCTTGGGTTAGTAGGTTAGTCCCAAAAATAATACAAAAGTGCTTAGTAAACCCCATTAAACATCCAAAACATATAATATAATAGCAAGGAACAATCAAAAATTATAGATACGTTGGAGACATATCACCAGCTGCATCGCCCTGAGCTCCAAATCGGGAGGAGCCCCGATCCAGAGCCCTCGCCACCACGCCGCCATCTCTACCTCGCCCCGCGGACCCTCGGCGCTGCTCGCCGCTGGTTCGTCGGACCCCTCCAGGTCGCCAGCCTCTGCCTCCCCTACTCCAGATCGAGCGAGCGAGGAGACCGCGCGCATTGACCGCAGCCTCCCAAGGCTCAGCCGGCCTGCCCGACCTCCTCCACCGACCGGCCCATGAGGCCTAGTGAGCACCCAGATCCACCCCTCGCCCCTGAGCGTTATTGAATATGTCACGCCCACTGTTTCGGCCCATATAGTTTTTTCCCAGTTCTATGAATTTAGACATTATCCAGAGAATGGCAGTTTTGCAGAAAAAGCCTCGCATTTCATGCATTTAATAACTCATGAACCGTGCATCGGATTAAAATGTTTTATATATGTAAAATGCTTAGAATTTCATCTAGCTTCATAATTTGCAACTTTCATCCATGTTAAAAATGTTTAAATTGCTTTTTGTTGAAATTTGCTCAAATGCCATGTTAAAATGATTTATTTCATAACTAATTAACTGTAGCTCCATTTTAAATAAACTTTATATGTAAATGGGGTAGAAAAATGCCTAGTTTAACATGGTGCACTCATCTTGCATGTTTAACAACTTTAAAATATGGTTTTGGGCAGAACAGTACCAAATCCATATATTGCACATGAGGATTTTCCAGAATTGTTGTTTGTTGTTTTCGGCCTCATTTAAACTTGCCTAAATAGTTAGTTTAATTATCCTTCACCTCTTGCCATGTTTAACAAAATTTAACTTTGTAGGGTACATAAACGGGAGTGAACTAAATAATTGAATGTGGTGTTTCGTCAATATGCAACTTGTTACATATTGAGCTCCACCTAACTTGTAGTGTTGTTTGTGCACTTTGCCATGCCATGCCTCATTAAACCGGACATGCATCACACTTGGTTGTGCATAATGCCATGTTTATGCTTGTGTTTTTACCATGTTGTTTGCTTCTTTCCGGTGTTAATTCTTCTTGATAGTTCCGGTAACGTTGCGTTTGTGAGGATCCGTTAGACTATGTTCGTTTGTCTTCTTCATGGACTCGTTCTTATTCCTTGCGGGATCTCAAGCAAGATGACCATACCCTTGATATCACTTCTATATTTGCTTGCTAGTTGTTCGCTCTATCGCTATGTCGCGCTACCTACCACTTGTTTATCATGCCTCCCATATTGCCATATCAAGCCTCTAACCCACCTTCCTAGCAAATTGTTGTTTGGCTATGTTACCGCTTTTGCTCAGCCCCTATTATAGCGTTATTAGTTGCAGGTGAAGTTGAAGATTGTTCCATGTTGGAACATGGATATGTTGGGATATCACTATATCTATTGTTTTACTAATGCATCTATATACTTGGTAAAGGGTGGAAGGCTCGGCCTTATGCCTAGTGTTTTGTTCCACTCTTGCTGCCCTAGTTTCCGTCATACTGGTGTTATGTTCCTTGATTTTGCGTTCCTTACACGGTTGGGGTTATGGGACCCCCTTAACAGTTTGCTTTGAATAAAACTCCTCCAGCAAGGCCCAACCTTGGTTTTACAGTTGCCTAACAACCTAAGCCTTTTCCTTTGGGTTCCGCAGACCCGAGGGTCATCTTTATTTTACCCCCCGCCCCCCAGGCCAGTGCTCCTCTGAGTGTTGGTCCAACCTGGGCGATGTCCGATGCCCCCTGGGCAACCAGGGTTTATGCCAACCTGACGTCTGTCCCATCCAGTGTGCCCTAAGAATGTGATATGTGCGGCTCCTATTGGGATTTGTCGGCATATTCGGGCGTCTCTGCTGGTCTTGTTTTACCATTGTCGAAATGTCTTGTAACCAGGATTCCAAGACTGATCGGGTATGACGGAAAGTTGGGACACCCCTGCAGGGTATAAACTTTCGAGAGCCGTGCCCGTGGTTATGTGGCAGATCGGAATTTGTTAATATCCGGTTGTAGAGAACTTGACACTTGACTTAATTAAAATGAATCAACCGCGTGTGTAGCCGTGATGGTCTCTTTTCGGCGGAGTCCGGGAAGTGAACACGGTGTTGGGTTATGTTTGAACGTAAGTAGTTTAAGGATCACTTCTTGATCACTTCTAGCTTCATGTCCATTGCGTAGCTTCCCATTTTACTCTTATTTGCGTATGTTAGCCACCATATTTGCTTAGCGCTTGCTGCAGCTCCACCTCATTAACTTATCCTACCCATAAGCTTAAATAGTCTTGATCTCGCGGGTGTGAGATTGTTGAGTCCTCGTGACTCACGGATACTTCCAAACAGTTGCAGGTGCCGATGATACCAGTGCAGGTGGCTCAACCAAGCTCAAGTGGGAGCTCGATGAAGATCTTGGTCGTTGTTATGTGTCTTTTCCGGATGATCGGTAGTGGTGCCCAGTTGGGACGATCGGGGATCTAGTATTTGGGGTTGTCTTCTTTTATTTTGGTTTCGTAGTCGAACCTTGATTGTACTCTGGATGATGTATGTTTAACTTGTTATTTGTGTGAAGTGACGATTGTAAGCCAACTCTTTATCCCTTTCTCATTCAGTACATGGGATTTTGTGAAGATTACCCCTCTTATGACAAAATCACCATGCGGTTATGCCTCTAAGTCATGCCTCGACACATGGGAGATATAGCCGCATCGTGGGTGTTACACTGCTGGGAACCACCAGATACATTTTCACACGCAATGAAGTGCCTGACAGTCGGGACCCACCTGGTCAAAGAGTATGTAGCATTGTCATTCTGGTCACGAACGTGTACGTACATATGATCGGTCTGTCTACAGGCTGCAGCGATGAACAGTGGCCGTGTAAGGAAGGGCACGTGTCGTAGTAGAGGCGCGCACATAGCCTGTACATGTATGTACAACGGCCAGGGTGCAAGGAAGTAAATACGACCACGTACGTACATACGGGCGGGGTCTCGAACGCCTACTCGTGCATACATACGGCCAGGGCTCGTGTACATGGCTGGGTCGGAATGGAGAAACTGCGTCGTCGTCGTGTTCATGGGGAGGCAACGGAATGCGTCATGTTCATCGGGAGGCAACAGAACACGTGTTGTTCATCGGGAGCCAACCGGCTTGGACGGAACAACCGATGGAAACCAGGCCTGGCGTACCGTAGAACAAAGGAAACGGCCTTGTGTTCGACCGGCCACAGTCGAAACGGGATCCTGTTCATCGGGAGGGGTCTGGCGTACCGCAAAACAGAGGAAACGGACTTCTCTTGGACGTCCTATGGTTGAAACGGGATCCTGATGATCGGGAGGGGTGTGGCGTACCACAAAAGGGAGGAAACGGACTTGTGTTGGAGCGCTACGGTCGAAACGGGGGTCCTGTTCATCGGGAGGGGTGTGGCGTACCGCCAAACGGGACTCCACAGGATACTGTTCATCTCCTCCGCCGACTGCCTCCACGGCTAATGTTCATCCACCGTCGACCTCCTCCAGCCTCCACCTGCGACTATTCATCCACAGGCTCCTGTTCATGCAACCTCCACCGTGCGCTCCTCCACTGGCTACTGTTCAACCAACCCTCTCCATGGGGTCCTGTTCAACCACCCCTCCACGGGTTACAGTTCATCCAGCCCTCCAGCGGCTACTATTCAACCACCCCTCCACGGGGTCATGTTCATCCAGCCCTCCACGGGGTCATGTTCATCCACCCGAACCGGCTCGATCAGGGTCCTGTTTATCCAGCGGCAACACCACAAGGTCATGTTCATCCAACCCCCCACCAGGAACTATTCATCCAACCCCCCAAACAATGCTCACTGTTCATCCAGAGGCAGCATCGATCGGCTTCAGTTAGCAGCATTAGCAAAGGAATCACTCGGGTTCAGTTAACAGCAAGGGATCGATCAATTGTTTGGGTTCAGTAACGCGTAGCCCTCAATGCAATCGGTCGGGTTCAGTTAGAGCCCAGCGCCTCGCTCGGGTTCGGTTAGAGCGCAACGCCTCGCACACACGCATGTACGTACGAGAGAAACACGCATCGCTCCGCCCCCGACCACCCACCGTAACTGGTAACTTCCCTGATATTTTCGTCACCCTTGCTTCTACCATGATTTTTTCCATCATGGACGGCCCAAAGAATGTCATGTAGCTGCGTCTCCGGCCCACCTAGGACGAAAAGCCCATTTTTTGTCATAGAAGTAGGACCCCACCACATCTATGATGATACCGGGTTTTGTCACAATTATCGTCATAGAAGTGTCATGCACATGACAATTTTTTTTCGTTCCTCCCAAAATGTCACGGATGTGTCTTTTTTTGTAGTGATTGAACGAGGAATGAGGATACGAACGGTCGAATCTGGGGCAAGTAACATACCGATGGACAAAGGGAATTGTATACAGGATTGACTGAATCCCCGACATCGTGGTTCATCCGATGAGATCATCGTGGAACATGTGGGAGCCAACATGGGTATCCAGACCCCGTTGTTGGTTATTGGCCGGAGAGATGTCTCGCTCATACTTGCATGGTTCCCGGACCCATAGGGTCTACACACTTAAGGTTTGGTGATGCTAGAGTTGTTATAGGAAATTGTATGTGGTTGCCAAAGGTTGTTTGGAGTCTCGGATGAGATCCGAGACGTCACGAGGAGTTCCAGAATGGACCGGAGGTGAATATTTATATATGGGAAGTCCAGTTTCAGTCGAGGAATAGTTCTGGGGGTTATCGGTATTGTACTGGGACCGTCGAAAGGTGTCCGAGGGTCCACCGGGTGGGGCCAGCTACCCCGGGGGACTTAATGGGCTGAATGTGGGAGCGAACCAGCCCCCTAGTGGGTTGGTGCGCCCCCAAGGGCCCAAGGCGCCTAGGGTTGGAAACCCTAAGGGGAGGGGGCGCCTCCCACCTTGCTTGGGGGGCAAGTCCCCTGCCCCCCCCCCTCTAGATGCATCTAGGGGGCGGCACCCTCTTCCCTTCCCCCTATAAATAGTGGGGGGGTGGGAGGGCAGCCACACCCCTTCCCTGGCAGAGCCCCTCCCTCCTCCAACACCTCCTCCTCCTCTGTACTGCTTAGCAAAGCTCCATCGGAGAACCACGAGCTCCACCGCCACCACGCCGTCGTGCTACCAGAGTTCTCCCTCAACTTCTCCTCTCCCCTTGCTGGATCAAGAAGGAGGAGACATCCCCGGGCTATATGTGTTCGGCGCTTGGATCGGATCTTCCATGATTTGAATTGCCGCGAGTACGACTCCATCAATCATGTTCTTGTAACGCTTCCCCTTAGCGATCTTCAAGGGTATGAAGATGCACTCCCCCTCTCTTGTTGCTAGCATCTCCTAGATTGATCTTCGTGACATATAGGAAAATTTTGAATTATTACTACGTTCCCCAACATACTGTACCACTCTGGTGCGGACCTTACTATGGTTGACCTACGAGGTTCCGTAGTAACTTGATCAGAAGTTTCATGATCATCATCATTAGCTTCCTCACTGATTGGTGTAGGTATCACTGGAACTGATTTATGTGATGAACTACTTTCCAATAAGGGAGAAGGTACAATTACCTCATCAAGTTCTACTTTCCTCCCACTCACTTCTTTCGAGAGAAACTCCTTCTCTAGAAAGGATCCATTCTTAGCAACGAATATCTTGCCTTCGGATCTGTGATAGAGGGTGTACCCAACAGTCTCCTTTGGGTATCCTATGAAGACCTATTTCTCTAATTTGGTTTCGAGCTTATCAGGTTGAAGCTTTTTCAGATAAGCATCGCAGCCCCAAACTTTAAGAAACGACAACTTGGGTTTCTTGCCAAACAACAGTTCATATGGTGTCGTATCAACGAATTTAGATGGTGCCCTATTTAACGTGAATGGAGCCGTCTCTAAAGCATAACCCCAAAACGATAGCGGTAAATCAGTCAAAGACATCATAGATCGCACCATATCTAATAAAGTGTGGTTACAAAGTCCGTACACACCATTACGCTGTGGTGTTCCAGGTGGCGTGAGTTGCGAAACTATTCCATTTTTTTCAAATGAAGACCAAACTCATAACTCAAATATTCACCTCCACGATCAGATCGTAGAAACTTTATTTTCTTGTTACGATGATTTTCCACTTCAGTCTGAAATTCTTTGAACTTTTCAAATGTTTCAGACTTATGTTTCATCAAGTATATATATCCATATCTGCTCAAATCATCTGTGAAGGTTGGAAAATAACGATACCCGTGGCGAGCCTCAACACTCATCGGACCGCAAACATCACTATGTATTATTTCCAACTAGTTAGTTGCTCCCTCCATTGTTCCATAGAACGGAGTCTTAGTCATCTTGCCCATGAGGCATGGTTCGCAAGCATCAAGTGAGTCATAATCAAGTGATTCCAAAAGCCCATCAACATGGAGTTTCTTAATGCGCTTTACACCAATATGACCTAAACGGCAGAGCCGAAATAAGTTGCACTATCATTATTAAACTTGTATCTTTTGGCTTCAATATTATGAATATGTGTGTCACTACTATCGAGATTCAGCAAAAATAGACCACTCATTAATGGTGCATGACCATAAAAGATATTACTCATATAAATAGAACAACCATTATTCTCTGATTTAAATGAATAACCGTCTCGCATCAAACAAGATCCAGATATAACGATCATGCTTAACGCTGGCACCAAATAACAATTATTTAGATCTAAAACTATTCCCGAAGGTAGATGTAGAGGTAGCGTGTCGACTGCGATCACATCGACTTTGGAACCATTTCCCACGCGCATCATCACCTCGTCCTTAGCCAATCTTCACTTAATTCGTAGCCCCTGTTTCGAGTTGCAAATATGAGCAACAGAACCAGTATCAAATACCCAGGTGCTACTACGAGGATTAGTAAGGTACACATCAATACCATCTATATCAAATATACCTTTCACTTTGCCATCCTTCTTATCCGCCAAATACTTGGGGTAGTTCTGCTTCCAGTGACTAGTCCCTTTGCAATAGAAGCACTCAGTCTCAGGCTTAGGTACGGACTTGGGCTTCTTCACTTGAGCAACAACTTGCTTGTCGTTCTTCTTGAAGTTCTCTTTCTTCCCTTTGCCCTTTTTCTTGAAACTGGTGGTCTTGTTAACCATCAACATTTGATGCTCCTTCTTGATTTCTACATCCACAGCCTTTAGCACTGTGAAGAGCTCGGGAATTGTCTTTTCCATCCCTTGCATATTATAGTTCATCATGAAGCTTTTGTAGCTTGCTGGCAGTGATTGAAGAACTCTGTAAATAACAGTATCATTAGGAAGACTAACTCGCAGTTGAGTCAAGTGGTTGTGGTACCCAGACATTCTGAGTATATGTTCACTGACAGAACTATTCTCCTCCATCTTGCAGCTATAGGAATTATTGGAGACTTCATACCTCTCAATTCGTACATTTGCTTGAAATATTAACTTCAACTCCTGGAACATCTCATATGCTCCATGACCTTCAAAACGTCTTTGATGACCCGATTCTAAGCCGTAAATCATGGCACACTGAACTATCAAGTAGTCATCAGCTTTGCTCCGCCAGACATTCACAACGTCCGAAGTTGCTCCTGCAGCGGGTCTTGCACCTAGCGGTGCTTCCAGGATGCAATTCCTCTGTGCAAGAATGAAGATAATCCTCAAGTTACGGACCCAGTCCATGTAGTTGCTACCATCATCTTTCAACTTAGCTTTCTCTAGGAATGCATTAAAATTCAAAGGATCAGTAGCACGGGCCATTGATGTACAACAACATAGACATGCAAAATACTATCAGGTACTAAGTTCATGATAAATTAAAGTTCAATTAATCACATTATTTAAGAACTCACACTTATATAGACATCCCTCTAGTCATCTAAATGATCACGTGATCCATATCAACTAAACCATGCCCGATCATCACGTGAGATGGAGTAGCTTTCAATGGTAAACATCACTATGTTGATCATATCTACTATATGATTCATGTTCGACCTTTTGGTCTCATTGTTCCGAGGCCATATCTGCATATGCTAGGCTCATCAAGTTTAACCCGAGTATTCTGCACGTGCAAAACTGGCTTGCACCCATTTTATGTGAACATAGAGCCTATCACACCCGATCATCACGTGGTGTCTCGGCGCGATGAACTGTAGCTATGGTGCATACTCAGGGAGAACACTTCTACCTTGAAATTTAGTGAGAGATCATCTTATAATGCTACCGCCGTACTAAGCAAAATAAGATGCATAAAGGATAAACATCACATGCAATCAAAAATAAGTTATATGATATGGCCATCATCATCTTGTGCCTTTGATCTCCATCTCCAAAGAACCGTCATGATCACCATCGTCACTGGCTTGACACCTTGATCTCCATCGTAACATTGTTGTCATCTCGCCAACTATTGCTTCTACGACTATTGGTACCGCTTAGTGATAAAGTAAAGCAATTACATGGCGATTACATTTCATACAATAAAGCAACAACCATAAGGCTCCTGCCAGTTGCCAATAACTTTTAGAAAACATGATCATCTCACACAACAATTTATATCTCATCACGTTTTGACCATATGACATCACAACATGCCCTGCAAAAACAAGTTAGACGGCCTCTACTTTGTTGTTGCAGGTTTTACGTGGCTGCTACGGGCTTCTAGCAAGAACTGTTCTTACCTACGCATCAAAACCACAACGTTTTTCGTCAAGTGTGATGTTTTAACCTTCAACAAGGACCGGGCGTAGTCAAACTGGATTCAACTAAAGTTGGAGAAACAGACACCCGCCAGCCACCTGTGTGCAAAGCACGTCGGTAGAACTAGTCTCATGAACGCGGTCATGTAATGTCAGTCCAGGCCGCTTCATCCAACAATACCGCCGAATCAAAGTAAGACATTGCTGGTAAGGAGTATGACTATTATCGCCCACAACTCTTTGTGTTCCACTCATGCATATAACATCTATGCATAGACCTGGCTCGGATGCCACTGTTGGGGAACGCAGTATTTCAAAACAAATCCTACGAGAGGGGAGAGTGTGTCTACATACCCTCATAGACCGAAAGCGGAAGCATTGAGTAATGCGGTTGATGTAGTCGAACGTCTTTGCAATCCAACCGATCCAAGCACCAAACGTACGACACCTCCGTGTTCAGCACATGTTCAGCTCGATGACGTCCCTCAAGCTCTTGATCTAGTTGAGGATGAGGGAGAGTTTCGTCAGTACGACGGCATGTTGACGATGATTGATGAAGTTACCGGCGCAGGACTTTGCCTAAGCACTACAACGATATGGCCGAGGTGTGTAACTTTGGAGGGGCGCAATGCACATGGCTAAGAGAAGACTTGGTGTGCCTTTGGGATGCCCCCTCCCATGTATATAAAGGAGGGGGAAGAGGAGGCCTACCCAAGGAGGGCGCGCCATAGGGGGGAGTCCTACTTGGACTCCCGGTCCAAGTAGGATTTGGTCCCCCCATTTCCTATTCCAACTAGGACAAGAAGGGGAGGAGGAACAGGAGAGAAGGAAGGAGGGGGGAGCCGCCCCCACCCCTTGTCCAATTCGGATTGGCAAGGGGGGCGCACGCCACCTCCTGGCGGGCCCTCTCTCTTGTGCACTAAGGCCCATGGTGGCCCATTAACCTCCCCCGGGGGGGAGGGGGTCCGGTAACCCTCGGTACTCCGAAACTTATCTGAAACGACCCGAACCATTCCGGTGTCCAGATTTAGCCTTCCAATATATGAATCTTTACCTCTCTACCATTTCGAGACTCCTCGTCGTGTCCATGATCTCATCCGGGAATCCAAACAAACTTCTGTCATCAAATCACATAACTCATAATACAAATCGTCATCGAACGTTAAGCGTGCTAACCCTACAGGTTCAGAATTATGTAGACATGACTGAGACACATCTCCGGTCAATAACCAATAGCGGAACCTGGATGCTCATATTGGCTCCTACATATTCTATGAAGATATTTATCAGTTAAACCGCATAACAACATATGTTGTTCCCTTTGTCATCGGTATGTTACTTGCCCGAGATTCGATCGTCGGTATAATCATACCTAGTACAATCTCGTTATCGGCAAGTCTCTTTACTCGTTCCGTAATGCATCGTCCCATAACTAACTCATTAGTCACATTGCTTGTAAGGCTTGTAGTGATGTGCATTACCGATAGGGTCCAGAGATACCTCTCCGATACATGGAGTGACAAATCCTAATCTTGATCTATGCCAACTCAACAAACACCATCGGAGGCACATGTAGACCATCTTTATAATAACCCAGTTACGTTGTGACGTTTGATAGCACACAAGGTGTTCCTCCGGTATTCGGGAGTTGCATAATCTCATAGTCAGAGGAACATGTATAAGTCATGAAGAAAGCAATAGCAATAAAACTAAACGATCATAATGTTAAGTTAACGGATGGGTCTTGTCCATCACATCATTCTCTAATGATGTGATCCCGTTCATCAAATGACAAAACATGCACTACAAAAAAAATACACTTCCGTGATGATACGTGTTTGTCACAGTAGGTCGCATTTTCTGTCATGCATGTACATCCATGACGATTTTATGACAGAATCAAGATAGTCATACCTGTGCTATCATAGAAGTGTTCCATGACATTACCAAAATTATCATCACGGAAGTGTCCACTTCCATGACGATAAATCACGCGTCATAGAAGTGCTTTCGTCAAGGGTGACCGACACATGGCATCCACCATAACGGAATGCCGTTAAGCTATCGAGTCGGGTTTTGGATCCGATAACCCGTTAACAGCCCCGACCAATGGGGATTTTCCACGTGTAAAATCATCACTGGCTGGAGGAAACACGTGTCGGCTCATCGCTGGGACAGATGTCATCCACGCATTGGACAGAAGGCGCCTATGATACATCGACACGTGGCACGGCCCAACAGAGGCCCATTCCTGTGAAAAGGCCGGCCCGATTGACTTGGTCAAAAGGTGGCGGGCCGGCCCATGGAAAGCCAGTTAACGACATGTTCGCATATAGCCCATTTACAGTCCACTAACCCAAGGCCCGTTACGCCCTATTCGAATTAGGCCCAGTAGCATCATCTGGGCCATCCAATATGATTCCATCCCGTTTTCACTTCTGGCCCATGTATGGCCCATGACGTCTTTCGGCCCATATGAGGCCCTATGTAACTCTTGGCCTATTAACGGCCCGTGGTGAAACTGGCCCGTAATGAACAGTGTATCACTTTACACCCATTAATGGCCCATGGTGAAACTGGCCCATAAAGAACAGTGTATCACTTTATACCCATTAACGGCCCGTTATTTCATTGGGCCGTTTCCAGCCCATGTTATCTTTCGGCCTTCTCAGAGCCCATTTATTCTTGGGCTATTTTCCAGCATTCTTTTACTTACGGCCCATTACTGTCATTTTCTGCTTGTGGGCCAAATTCAGCACATGGTTACAGTCGGCCCATTTGTGGTCCGTTAATACGTTGGATCGTTTTCATAGCATCATCAAATATGGCCTATTAACGATGGCCCGTTATGGTCGGCCCATGAACGGACGATTCCAACTCTAGCCCGTTTGCGGGCAGAATGTGGTCTGCTTGGCCCATGTTTGGACAATCGATCACACGGCCCATATAAGGCCCATTGATGATACGACCCATAGAAGGCCCATTGTTTCTACGGCCCATAGAAGGCCCACTTTTTATACGGCCCGTAGAAGGCCCACTGTTTCTATGGCCCGTAGGAGGCCGAGTGTCACTACAGTAAATATTAGCCCATGGTTATTGTGGCCTAGTTTTAAAAAATAGGTTATTGCAGCCACTAGCAAACCACAGAAAAAGAACTGCACTAACTACAAGCAAACAAATAAACAAGACAACAAGGAAATAAATAAGCAAGCAACTTACACTAGGCTATCACGGCTATTACAGATATTACATCCACTGGGCATCAAAGTTCGCCACCAGTGCAAATATAGGGAACACAACAGCATATAAATGCCATAGCAAAACAAGTCCAGAACTGAAACCACTTCAGAAGAGCTCAAGAAACAATATCCTGGGTACCCATAATGCTGGCAAGATGCTTAGCAAGCTTATTAACTTTCTCTTGTTTGGTGCTTAAGTCCTCCAATGCTTGTTGTTGCACCAGAAAGTACGCATCTGAATTTTGCAGGGACTTCCTCAGTCCTTCGGCTTCCTATCACATAACATCTGGTCGATGTCTTTCAACTTGAAGTTGAGACTCAAGAAGCCGAACTGATTTAGGCAACGAGTTCGAAGAGCTGGTGCCAGCAGTGGTAGCAAGTAACTCGAACACTACATCAAGACAGGACTTTGGGGTTGTCTCAGTGTCTTCAATATAGTTTTTATTGGCTTTCTTGGAGACCAACAGGGATGTCTCACTATCTTGAACCTTATCTGCATTACTTCCTTTACCATTGCATAACAGGGTACTCTTCTCCAATATTTTATCCGTGTTCTAAAAGAGAAACAAACAAACACATCTCAGGTTTACAATGTAGTATATGAAACTCATTTTGGTAAACCAGTTCAGTAGTAAGGTGGACAGGATAACAACATGAAACAAACATATATCTATGTAGTATGGTCACTGTATGGTCTATATCATTCTAGTTTATGTTGCCAAATCAAGATAGATACAGTTCGAATCATATCTATTTAAGACAAAGCAGCATAGACAGAATATAAGTGTGGGAAACTATACAGCAATAACAACACTTGTAGTGTGCATGGCATGAGAACATAACTGTTTATTCAATTGAAACTAAAATCAACATAGAGCAAGTTACAACAGCAAACAGCCAAACACGTTGAAGAAACAGGTTTAAAACATACCTGTTGCGCCATTGGAGTTTCAATTGCATCCTTCAAATTTGAAATTAGTTGGTATTAGTAAATACAGTGATGCAATAGCAAAGTAGTATGAACCATAGCTACGGAACCTGACCTGAGAACAATTCTTCTTCTGCTCTAAGTGTTGACTTCGGGTCCGGAGTGGTGGCCCTCGTGATTTGGGCACTGCAGTTGCCTTACTAACTGCTCGTGTTTGGGTGTTCTGTGGTGGAGATGGTGTTGTGTCAACGGGAACTGCGTGTCTATCTGCTGGGGTTGGGGTTAGAAGGGGTGTAGCTAGTTCTCTGTCCAACTGGGTAGGGGTACAATCTGCATGAGTGTGGGTTATGTGTGGTGGGGCTGGTTCTTGCACAAGTACAACCGTGGTTCTATCTGCATCGACAGGTAGCACGATCTTTTCTGAAGACCGTGTTTTTACTCCCACAGATACTGCCATCACTCCCTCCAATTGAAACAGCTGATAAACAAGAAAAGTAATTGAATGTACAGACATTGTAAGATAGAGAGGTGCAATGGATAGTAGGGAAGAAAATAGGGCATGAAATAATTCACATTTATGTTGTCTAAGCAAACAGAATACCAGGACATAATTTCACATATATGATGGCTAATTAAACAGGATAGCATGACACAATTTCACATGTATGATGGCTAACTAAACAAGATAGAATCACATACTTCAAAATATGATGACTATGTAAACAGGATGACATGATATAACTATACGATGTGTCTATTAAAGTGGTTGGCATGCCATAAATCACAAAAATGCCATCGATGGAAACATGATGGCATGATATAATTCACGGATAGAATGACATAATATAAAATATGATGACTATGTAAACAGGATGAGATGATATAACTATATTATGTCTTTAGAAAATGGGTTGGCATGCCATAATTCAGATACATGTTGTCTATGTAAACATCATGGCATGACATAATTCAAATATATGATTTATATACTAAGTAAGTGAGCAGAGGGCAATCACATATATGATGTGTCAACTAAGGAGATGGCATTCAATATTGTGTATATGATGTAAAAACTAAGCATTGCAATACAACATATGCATTATATGAGTAATATAACCCTGCCAAGTTTGAGCATACACCTCAGGGGGATAATAGGACTGGTCATCTGCCTCTGAATCCTCCTCTGAAGAGCTATCTGTAACCAGCAAGATATCTGCTTCAGCAGGTAGCATTGTCTGCTCTGAAGACCTTGTTTTCACTCCAGATTTCTCCATCACCAATTCAAATGGCTGATGCACAGGAAGAGCAGTTGAATATACAAACATTGTTGACAAAAGCAATGAGAAATACAAAAAAGGACGGCATGATATAATTCACATATATGACGCTTGCCTAAACAACATGGCATTGCATAATTCACATACATAATGCCTTGCAACAAGATAACATTGCATAATTCACATATATAATGTCTTGCAACAAGATGACATTGCATAATTCACATATATGGTAATTAGACACTAAACATGTGGCATTCACACAAAGCATGTCTAAACTAAGCAAATGACATAGCAATGCAAGATACCAGATGCATGATATGAGCAACATAACCCTGCCAAGTTAGGGCATGCACCTCGGGGGGGGGGGGATATGACTGGTCATCTGTCTCTGAATCCTCCTCTGAGGAGCTATCGATAACCAGCAAGACATGCGCTTCGTAAGATAGCATTGTCTGCTTTGAAGACCTAGTTTCCACTCCAGATTTTTCCATGACCGTGTCGAATGGCTGATGCACAGGAAGAGTAATTGAATGTACTAAAATTGTTGACAAATTTAACACATAATAAAAATGATGGCATGATATAATTCACATATAAGATGACTGACTAACTAGGGTGGCATTGCAAAATTCACATATATGATGCCTAGCTAGACAAGATGGCATTGCATGATTCACATATACGATAAAGAAACTAAACAGATGGCATTGACACAAAGCATGTCTAAACTAAGCAGGTGACATCTTTAATGTATACAGTAAGCAATGCAAGGCACCATATGCATGATATTACCAACATCAGCATGCCAAGTTAGAGCGAAGACCTCATGGGGTAAATAGGAGTGGTCTTCTCCTTCTGAATCCCCCTCAGAACAGTTATCTTCCTCTTGATTACGATCCGAAATGGGTGGAGGGGGGCTGCCTTTGCGCCCACCATGGAACGACGTCTACATGAAATTTTATTGCCACGCAATGCTCGTCTCTTTAGCTCTATATGATCAGTTCCATTGTGTACAATAACTGGCATGCATAGGAATAAAACATAGTGAGATTATGTAAGGAGTGCATGCACAAATCCAGAGTGATGGTAGCAAACTGTGGATAGACCCAAAACCAATAATAGCAGGCAGATAATAGCTTTAGTTAAAAAATACAGATAATGGCTCCTTTAATGTTTGTTTGCACCCAACATGAAACTCATAGTAGGCACCGGAGATTAACCAGATAGTAGACAGATAATACTAATTGCTGCCCCAATATATACCCCACAACCATTTAAAAACTCAAGTTTCAGCATTAGTTTGGACCTGACTCGGAGTCTAATAGGTGAACACGACGATAATGTAGCATGTCATCATATTAAGCGACGCATAACATAAGTAGACACAAAAGAGTGCGACCTCTCTTGTGGACCAGTGTAGTCCTCAAGGTCATCTGCTCAATTGATGATGGTAATGCAGTTGCCGTGGCTGACGTCGGAGGGGAAGAAGATCTGAGGCGGCGAAAGACAGTCTGGAGAGCGGATCCCTGCTGTGGTGAACCCTTCCGTCGTAGGAGCAGCTGAGCTGGGGTGGAAGACAGCGCCGCAGGAGCAGGACAAACCACACAAGGTTTTCTTTGACACATATCTGTAATAGAAGTAATTGAGTAAGGGCTTGTTTGAATCTAAGGATTCTAACAATGCAGGGATAGGAAATAGACAGGAATAGGATAGGAATGCACGTGCAAAACAGAGAATTTAAAAACATAGGATTTCTGCCAATCTGGGTGTTTGATTCACAATAGTTGGAAGATCACAGGATGTAAAAAAGCATGGTGAGATTAAGTCAAACCACAAGACAATGTACGATCATAATGCTATTATGCTACTATCTCTTAGTCTTCTGCTTGATGAATAGGAATATGAAAAGGAGGAGAAGTGGAAATTAGAATTCCTACGGTTTTTCTTTCAAGGAGAGACTAAAGGAACAAATCCTACAATTTTCCTTTGCTCCATTCCTTTGCACCAAATTCATGAAAAGTAGTACCATAGGAAACTTTCCAATTCTGATGTTTTTCATTCACTTTTCCTTTCAAGCACTGGTGATTCTAGTAGGCGGGCTTGAGCAAGTAAAATCCTACACTAAAAAAATGTTTTTGTGCTACTTCTATTACTTTGGACCCAGGCCACTGCCATACTAGCTCAACTCCCAGGCCCATCGACAAATGCACGGCTCAAACGCGCAGAGATAAATAATGATGGCATTCAAGAGAGTCCATCACAGATAGCTAAGTTGCCTGGTACCTCACTTGCTGTCATATAGTAGGATAAAATAATCGTATTACCCATTACTACGATTGCTCAGTGTGGACAATATATATAACATGTAGAGTAAAAAAGAGATGCAACAAGTGTACAACCTCTTTGGCGAAGCCATGTCGATCTCAGCGTGATTGGGTTGGCCGGTGAGGATGCTCCGGCTGACTTGGCTATCGGAGGAGGGGAAGAAGATCTTAGGCGTCTAGAGATGGAGCCCGAGGTACTGCTCCGCTATGATGGAGGGTTTTGTCGTTGGAGCAGCTCCGGTGAGTTGTACGACGCCGAGGCTGAAGCAGGACAAGAGAGACAATGAACAACGTTAACCTGAGTGGAATTCTAATAGCATCTCCAATACATGACGTAAAATACATACCCACAAAGTGCTAGATGTAAAATACATCAGCCGCTCATCTCTAAACTTAACTGTCGAAACTGAACTTAACTGTCGAAACTGAACTTAACGGTCGAAACTGAACTTAACTGTCGAAACTAAATTTTGCTGTCGAAACTGAATTTTGCTGTCGAAACTGAATGCACTAGCAAGGTGAGGCTACACATCGGTCGACTGACTTTTTCATATCTGGTCAGTCGATTTTGCAGCCGTTCATCTTCAACCTCCACCCCCCTGAGCTGCCAGCCACCACCAGCTAAACAGCAGCCCCCTGCCGCCCGCGGCCGGCAGTGCGCCACCCCGCCCGCCCCGAAAACACTCCCCACTACCGGTCCGCTGCCGCCCCGGCCATCCCTCTAGGCCCCCCCCCCCCCATGCCGAGCTTTTTCTCCGGCAATCCCCATGCCACCGCCATGCCAACACCCCACCACCGCCGCGACCACGGCCCCCATCCTGAACCCTAAGATAGATAGTGGGGTACCTCTCCGGCGAGCCCCCTCCCTGCTGTGGCTGGTTCTTCCTTCACCCCGGCAAGCCCCCCCCTGAAAATCGACTGACCCAAAAGTCGATTCAGTCGACTGAAGTGTAGCAAGAGCAAGAGTGAGAGCAGCGGCGCGAGCAAGAGCAATAGCAAGAGCAGACCAGGCAGGGGACCGAGAGCAAGAGCAGAGCAGCAGCGCGAGCGAGAGCTGAAGCAGCAGTAGTTCCTACTGATGTGGTCGTCGCCGCCGAGGGAGTGACGACGTGGAGGAAGTGGTCGGCGACGCCGCCGTGGATGGAGACACGCCGTGTCGGCTCGGGACCAAGCGCCGGCAGCATCGTGAGATCGAATCAAGAAGAAAATGCGGCGATTAGTGTACAACCTCTTTGGTGGTGCCGATTAGGCCGCAGCTTCATCCGAGGAAACGGTGATGATGATGCTCTTCCGGTGGTGCAGGTGATGATGGCGGTGTGGGAATGGAGGTGGCGCGAAAGACGAGGGGAACGTCGGGGCAGCTCCTTGGAGGTGGAGGACGGGGTGGCTGAACCGGCGGATGTAGATGAGGGACGTCGAGGTGTTGTTGTGGACGACATCGTCGGGGAAGAGGCTCTGACTAGGTGGAGGACAGAGCAGGGTGTGCGGTTTCGTCGTGGGTTTTCACGGTGTATGAATGGCTGGGTAGATGGGATGGCAGTGGGGAACCATGGCTTAGAGACGCGCTTGTCCTAATTGTGGGGTAAGTTATGAAAGTACCCCCACCGATTTGAGGCGGTTCTTTCTGTTTAGGGGTACCACGGGCATTTTGCGTGTCGGGATTTCACATGAGGTGGGAGTTTTCGCGTGCGTTGTAATTTCGGAATAGCAAGGTGCGGGTTGAGATGGAGGGAGTTGTCGGAGCACAACGAGACAAAGATATATCTTAAATATTTCGGGATAACAAGGCGCAGGTTGAAGAGGTGGGAGTTTCGCAGCACGATAGACAGAGACGCTAGCTTGAATTTTCAGCATAACAAGGCACGGCTTGAAATTTCAAAAGAACAAGCTTAACGTGTACCCAAATAAAGATAATTTGCACCTCAACACGCACAACACACACACACAAACACCATTTAGACTAGACTAAGGTACACGTGCATTGCACGCATGAGATTTGGCAACCAAATTATGAATAAATACCACATTAGAGCATGCAAGCTTTGATTCATATATGCATGATGTAGATGTTCATTTAATTCTTATAGTTCATTTCATTCAAAATCATCTAGTTTTTATAAGAAAGCTAATCTATTTTAAGATTCATGGAATTGTGCGTCGTAAGACATAAAGTAAAAACAAATAATGGCAAAGCATGTAGAAAAACATTTGGGAAATTCTGATACGAAAGATTCTAGAACAAATAAGAAGTGCTTGTGTTTTGATGTTTGTGCATTATGCTTTAGTTCAACCATGGAGTCTTCTAGATTATACATGTGGCGAAATCTGGTGGAATCTAGATGATATCCAACGTTCAGTAGTGCTCAAATTTGCCATCTTTGGACCATCGGATTCGCCTCATCCAACGACCATCTTTCAAAGTTAAAGTTACCCGCACAATATAAAAAATATAAAAAATAATATATATATATATAGGGGTATAGATATAGATATGTGATGTGAAAGCCGCCCATCATCTCCAGTTAGAATAGTGTGTCCATGCACGGATGCGATGTGGCCAAATGATGTCTGCCATCGGTATCTCAAATCCAAATCAGTCTGACCTTGTTCAATGTGTATACATTACAACATGCTCGTTTCCAAACCACACCGCGTAGATCTCCGTTATATTCATGCATGCATGGGTTTCAAACATCAGGATCTCTTATTCAAATATTTGAATTCAACTTTACATTGATTATGACCTCACCTATTCTTTTACACCCACACAGTAGTCTTCTCTTTATAATTGTACCACTAACTTTGTCTTGTGCATGCATTCACACACACTTCCAGTCGGCATTATCCATCGCACACATGCAATCTTTTTCTTCAGGTCGGTCTCCCATGAAGGAACACACCCACACACATCCCCCTCTCCATCATATCGGGCATTCTTTATCTGTCACGCGTGCATGTGCAACGATCGATGTTCCTCTATGTATGTGTGTATATAGCTAGGTCTTTCATAGTTTTCCACACAAACCGATCAATCGATATATCCAATGAGGTCTCACCCTCTTTCCCACGTCCACATCGATCAATCTATACCTCTCTATATAGGATTAACATACATTGCTAATACACCCACATTAATTATGTATCCAACGTCCCCCTCTCATCATCCATGCCTTCCGCTTCATCTCTCAGACGCGTGCACAATGGCGAAGACAGGGGGCAGTAAGGGTGTCAGGACCCCGATTCCAAGTCACATCGATCTAGCCGGTAACACCTCATATCACTTTGCGGCCTCACGCACGGTATTCCCACGGGTGTCGCCTTACCATGGCCCGGGACCATTTGCGCCTTTTGGCTCACGTATATGATAGTGTCGCTAGCATCCATATGACAGAGAACCCGGGCCGACATGGCTAGTCGTGAACCCAAGGCGGGACTAACCTATGGGGACAGGCATACATGAATCAACATCGAACATGTCGGTCAGCAGCGTGTGAATTCGGGCTATAGCACTGGGCTAACAGGACTCCGGGAACCCGGGCTGTAGCAGGCTAGGCAGGACTCCGGATGTCACCGCGTGACATTTCCCCGAAGGGACAGACACAGGAACGAAGTGGAACACATGCCGGCTAGTCAAGTGTCTAGAGCAGTAGTGCTGGGTTAGCAGGACTCCGGTGAACCGGGCTGTAGCGGACTACTATCGCTTAGGAGGCACGAGACTACATTCCCCATATGAGAGGCTGCCAAGGATAAACAACTAGATTATCGGATCCCACTCATACCATGCATTTCAAACATACACACAATATGCCCGATATGAGTACATACAACTTGGCATCACAACATAACTCTACGACTCAAGTATTTATTCATTAGGATCCGAGGAGTGAGGTATTACAAACATGGGTCTCATGATCCCACATTCAGAGCATACAAGTCAAAACACATGCGGAAGCTTAACATGTCTAAGTACAGACATCTACAAATGGAAAAGGCTGAGAAGCCTGACTATCTACCAGATCCTACCGAGGGCATAAGATCGTAGCTGAGATAACAAGCTAAACGTCGAAGTCCACATGGAACTACTAGCGAGACTGACGTCTCTCTGCAAAACATAAAATAGGCAAACGTGAGTACAAATGTACCCAGCAAGACTTACATCATAACTAACTACATATGCATCAGTATCAGCAAAGGGGGTGGTGGAGTTTGACTGCAGCAAGCCAGCTTTGACTCAGTGGCTATCCTAAACTACGACTGCAAGCAACTCTTTTGAGGTGGTGCACACGAGTCCACATATTCACCATTCAATACACCACTATGGATCCGCTCCCGTCTCCCTACGAGAAGGCCATCCATAGCACTCATGCTTATCTTGCGAGTTTTAGAGTATGCACTTTCACTTGTCTATGAACTGTTATAGGCAACCCAGAAGTCCATTACCGTGGACATGACTATTCGAATAGATGATGTTAACCCTGCAAGGGTGTACTTCTTCACACACGCTCTCGCCACTTACCACCATGTACACGTCGTGTATCTCGGCAACCTTCAAGCAGAAGCCTGGCGAGGGAGTCGGCCACGACCTGACTAACCACACAAGTCTCTAGTCCAGGTTTATCGCCTATTCGGGTTCCATCCGCGAGGAGATCCGGCCGGAGTTTCGCTCACAGCCCCAAACGATGTGTGCAGGGTTCCCGAGACACCAAACGGGCGCCCGGTACACCGTGCCACAGTGTATCTACCGCATCATAGCCCACCCCTAGGGTAAGTGCTATGCACAGCCGCCAACACATATCCTACAAACACCAGAAACTAGTTGCAACTCCTGGACAGAGGACAAGGGCAGTTAATAAGTCGAGAGGGTCCATTGATTTCGGGCCCAATGCGTGGTAGTAGCTGTTCATGGATCACAAACACAGAACTCAGTTCCTAAGAACGGTTTCAATGAGACAACCCACCATGTACTCCTACATGGCCTCTCACCGCTACCTTTACCAAATCGTGTTACTTAGCTCACACACAGTAGGACATGTTCATCACTGTTCAAATTCATCCCCGATGAATCAGACCTGACTCAACTCTAAGCAGTAGCAGGCATGACAAACAAGCATGAATGAGTAGGCACATTAGGGCTCAAACAACTCCTACTCATGCTAGTGGGTTTCTTCTATTTAATGTGGCAATGACAGGTCATGCAGAGGAAAAGGGGTTCAGCTACCGCAGCATGTAACAGTTGAATCGATGTTGTCATAATGCAGTAAAAGAGAGCAGGAGCGAGAGAGTGGGATTGTATCGGAATGAACAAGGGGGTTTTGCTTGCCTGGCACTTCTGAAGATAACAATGGGTCTTCATCGGTGTCATCAAACTCATCGTCGGAACCTCATCTACTGAGAGGGGACAAATACCGGCAACAGAGAAGGAAAACACAATCAATGCGATGCACAATATGATGCATGATCATGACATGTCAATATGCTGTGTTTTGAGCTAATGCAACTAGCAACATGTTAAATGGAGTTGGTTTGAATCCTAAGTTCAAATTCAAACTCCATATGTGAGGGTTTAAATGCCATTTATATGATTTGGCCTAAACAGCAGCCATAAGTTGTTCTAACATGCATGAAAATGGTACGGATGGATAGATTGGATTTTTCTGATCATTTTTCATATATAACTTATTTCATTCTGAGCTATAGATTATTTTCTATGAATTTTAGAAGTTTGCAACATTTTCTGGAATTTCCTGAATAAGAATAAATCCAGAAAATTATTAACTACGTCAGCAGTGCATCACTGTGACATGAGCAAGTCAACTGCGGCTGACTAGGTCAAACCTGACCAATGGGGTCCACTGGTCAGTCACACAGTGCTGGTTCGAGTCAACGACAGGTGGGACCGGTCAAAGGCCACGTTAGCAAAGTCAATGCTGACATGTGGGTCCACTGGAATCAAATTAAGTCCAATTAATTTCGTTAGTAGGTTAAATAAACCTATGGGGCCCGGCTGTCATTGGCTCAGGTGCTAACCTAATTGGCAATTAGTGCCTAATGGTTGGATTAGGCCGGCGGTTACTCGCCGGCGTAAGCAGAGGCGGTGACGTTCCCCGTCTAGCCAACTCCGACGACGGGAGCAAGCGGGGCTGGGCGTGTTGGAACTGGAGCAAGGGTGCGCGTCAGTTGGGGGCCTCGGGCGATGCTAGGGTGGCTGGGAACGTCGACGGCGTCGAGTTCCATGGCGGCGCAGCTGCGTCTTGCACGGGCGCGAGGGCTAGGGTGCACGAGTGGACGACCTGAGGCGCGCTACGGCTTCCTGAGAAAGCCTGGAGCACGACTGCGTGCTTGGATTGGCCAGGCGGGCTGGCTACTGACGGCGAGCTTCGCGACGGCAATAGCGAGCTCCCGCGAGGTGGAAACCACGACTGGGGGGAGAAAAGGACGGCGGGGAGAGGGGCGAAGGAAGAGGGGCTCACAGGGAACCCGTAGAGAAGCTCTTCGTGCTCGGGGATGGCTTGGACGGAGCGAATCAACGCCGGCGATCTCGGACGTTCGAGGTTGAAGATGACAGTGGTGAGGATGATGCACGGCTCCCAGTGAAGCATGGCTCGGCGTGGACGAAGAGGACGATGTGGCGGATCTCGCAGACACAACGAGCGGTCGAGGGGAATGGGGTGGCTATGCGAACGACGACGGTGAGCTTGCGGTGGCTTCGGCCATGGTGCGGAGCGGGCGCGGGAAAGAACGAGCAAGAGAGGGAGCGATCCCCATGGGCTTGGGGGTAGCGTGTCGTCGTCCAGAGAGGGCCAGGGCGAAGTGGCAAGCAGGAGGTGGCCGACGATTGCGCGCGCGCGTCGGGCACGCGCTCATCCTCCTGGCAAAGGAGGAAGACGACAGGGGAGGAGGCGGTGGTGGGCTGGGCCGGTGAAGCTGGGCTGGCAACAGGTAGGTGGGCCGAGGTAAGTGCCAGGTTAGTCCTTCTCTCTCTCTCTCTCTCTCTCTCTCTCTCTCTCTCTTTTATTTAGTTTCAGTTTTCTATTTTTCTGTAATTGTTTTGACTTAATTAAAAATGCTAAAGCACTTTGTAAAATGCTGCAATAATTTGTGGATACTCTATGGATTATTCTAGTGGCCCACATTTAATTTCAGCATTATTTGAGCATTTAAATTATTTATTGTGTTTAAATGCCCAAATTCAAATACTTTATGATTTAATTCAAAAATCCAGGAATGACCTATAAATATGTTCAACATTTTTGGCAGAGGTTTTCACCTTTATCAGAAATCATGAACATTTCCAAAGGCATTCTGGGTCACTGAAAAATATTTTATTTGTACCTAGTTTGATTTGATCTGGTGCTAGGGTTTGAGCATCCCCATTTCATATTTAAATGAAATTGAACATGGTGCATGGATGCTTTAATGCAACTAATGGCAAGCAATTCTAGGGCTGTGACAAAGGGCCCTGCCCCCCTCCCCCTAACATCACTATATATATGAATGTGATCATTAGACCATTGCTGCTAAAATGGTTTAAGTTCATGAATTGACCCTCCACGTGAAGGATTAGCAATGCTTGGCCCCCTAGCTCATTTATTTTTCATGGCTCCGCCACTACGCGCAACAGCGCACGTGTTCGCCCCTCTCTCTAAATATCGATCTCGCACTTGTGCATCCCTTCATAGTCTCCCTCCACTCGGCCCCTCACACCATCTTCTAGCCCCCCGCCGGATTTTTCCACATGTAGAATCTAGCAGACTCCATGGTTGAACTTAAGCATAATGCACAAACCTCAAAACAACAGTGGTTCTCTTTTGTTCTAGAATCTTCCATATCATAACTGCCCAACTTTTTTTCTAGTTGAATTGCCATTATTTGTTTTTACTTTATGCTTTACAACGCACGATTCCATGAATCATAAAATAGATTAAGGGCTTCTTTGCTTCAAAGGATTCTCAAAGGAATTTTGGAGGATTCTAATCATTAGGAATTTTTCCTATCTTGGTTGTTTGATTCGTAGGATTGTAAACCATAGGAATTTTTCCATGTGATTCATTTGCACTAGCTTTCATAGGAAACATCCCATCCAGTCAAACCTCTTTGAAAGAATTCTGCGTTTTTCTATGCACAATCAAACACTCGTACAATCCTGTAGGATTCAAGACGACATTCCACTATAATCCCATGTTTTTCCTATTCCCGCGTTCTTAGCTTTTTTATAAAAACTAATTGATTTTGAATGAGATGAACTATAAGAATTAAACGAAGGGCTACATCAGGCATATATGACTCGGAGCTTACATGCTATAGTGTGGTATTTATTCATAATTTGGTTGCAAAATCTGATGCGTGCAATGCACGTGTACCTTACTAGTACTTCGAGTATGTGCAAAACACGTAAATTAGAATACCAATGGCACGCTACACAGTGTCTCTCTTACAGTTCATGAAACCACGTGGAACATGTGGAGGCGTTGTCGCGACCTCCTTGCATGGATTGATCACAGTGACATGCTGCTGGTTCCAGAAGAATGTACTCGTCGTCCCTGAGCCATACTGGCGGTACATGCACGAAGCGAAGATGTGCACGCACGCCACACACGCACGCATTCCCTCGCACGCACATGTGGGTACACGGGCGGACGCAATTTTGTACCAAGATCCACCCCACGTGATAATTTGACGCGTGTAAAGTCGTTCACTTCATTGATGGTTAATTAATACAGCGCATACAAATTGAGTGGACGTGAGGGCGGAAGAAAGACATTATTACTCCACTGCGCGCATGCGAGTAGTTAAATCATGGGTTGCTAGTAGTACTTCCATTGGTCTCCTTCGTATTTTGTGCCAATTTTTGACAGTAACATAATATTTACGCATTTGAGCAGTGTAGTACTAGAAATTTTTGATCCGCTAAACTCATCGGGAGCCGTTTCGGGCCTCGAAACCAAAACCATCAATTAATCTTTACCTTGTTCCCATCACATTCGAAAGCCTGCTCACACCTACTAGTACGTACCAAACATGAACGTGTTCCCACTATGCAGGTATTAGTACTAGTGCTAGTACTTAGGTTATAAAAAGGGGAACTACCTAACCGAAAATTACTCTACCTTTCCTCCTCATAAGTGCTTCTTCTTCGTTCGTCGTTGCCATGGCCGGTGAGCTACTCTAACAAGGGAGTGGCAACCAAGGCTGCGAAAAAAAGAGAGGGCTCACCGCCACGCAGAGACCTCGAAAGATCTCTCACGGGCAGGCGAGCGCCCTAGCCGCGGAGGCGAACATGCCGAGCCAGCGGAGCTAGAGTCGTTATCCCTCGACGGCATGCCCGATCAGCCCAATAAGCACCTTAATAAGCAGAAGGGGTTCATCCAAGGCTTCATGGAGTTGCTGAAGGAGAGCCTTGACGACATGCCAGCTGAGCTCAATCAGCAGGGGGAGTTGACCGCCGGCTTGGCGATGCTACTGAAGAAGAGCATTGCCTCGGAGAAGAAGGCGACCGGCGAAATCCTGCGACTTCAGGAGGACAAGGCGAAGCTCTGCCACGAGATCGACCTGTTGAAGGAGAAGAACGCCGTCTGGAAGAAGCTGCATGAGAATAGTAGTTCCTCGATGAAGATGCTGCAGGCCCTCGTCATGGAACAGAAAGAGGAGTTGGCGAAGCTCCGCATCGAGCACTTGGCTGCTGTCAAGGTACGTAATGCGGCCGTGGAACAGATGATGAAGGCTCGCGTCGAGAAATCCCGCGTCATGGACAGAATGAAGAAGATGGCGGAGCAGACACACAAGGAGATGGAGGTCATGGAGGAGATGAAGAAGCAGTTACGACTCCGCGGCGAATTAGATCATTTGGGGTGATAATCTTCCTTCTTCTTTTGCTCCTGTGTTTCATCTTTTGCTTCCGGTGTTTCGCCGCACGTGTCACGTTCTCTGCGAGGCATGAATAGAACAATGGCTTTTTTGAGGGAATGAATAGAACAATGCTAACAATGAGATGACTAGCAAATTAGATCATTTTTATCGCCATATGGCACTGGGCTGCCATGTTTCGTGCTCCTCCGTCGCAGTACTACTCTAGTGGAAAACTTGAGTATACCGCATGGTTCTTTGCTCCTCCTCGATCAGGTCGTCGGCGCATTTATACGAGCAGTCAAATCACAAGGCTCCGCCTTCCAGCAGTAATGAGCTGTCAAATCACAAAGGCCCTCGCCTATCGTGAAACCGACCAAGCTAGACTACCCCGCCCTCGAGCCTTTTAAAAAATGTATACTTTTGTACAGCAGTAGTATCGATGGATTGTGCCATGGAGCAAAACTTGAAATTAAAAAAAAGGTGGTACATATAGAGAGCGCTCGTCGCCAAATTATGCATATAGTACTATTAAAAAGGCTAGTCACAATAATGGTGTCCAGCACAACCCACCCCTCAAATAAAACTAAGAGGGTGCTTGGATACGTTTTAGTACCATGACTAAAAGTAGTGGGACTAAAACATGCTAGCCTCACCCATGCTTGGATCCAAATACTAAAAAGGCTAAAATCAAGTTAATGAGCATTTATTATCCTCCAAACCCTCCAATCCAGAACTCGCGTGTGTTAAAGGAGAGGAGTTAAATGAGTAGACAGAGGACTAATCCACATTTTAGTAGGGGTACCCCTGACTAAAAAAATGTAGTCTCAAGACTAGTTTTAGCCCCTCTTTAGACAGGGGTGCTTGGAACTTTAGCCTCTTAAACAGACTATTTTTAGTCAGACTAAAATAAGTCCCTTGGATCCAAGCACCCTCTAAGCATCCTGAAATTCTTTGACAAAACTAAGCACCTTGAAATTCTTTGACAACTAAACTGTTGGCTATATGATGTTGGCCATATATATTGTACGTATATAATGTGAAGAAACGAGTGGTAGTACTATACCAACTAAAAGATGAAATGTAAGAAATGCTAGTATGTACGTACTGAAGAGTTAAAGTAACGAGAAGAAACATAACATAGTTCTGCTGGGGGCTCAGCACAACACACCCCTCAAATTAAATTAAGCACACCTGAAATTAAACTTTGCAACTATTCCGGTAGACACTGCATTAGAACCACCATGAGCAACGACACTGCCACCTTACTTGGAGTCCTCGTCCACGTCCTCAACTTCGTCATTGTCCCTCTTCCTCTTGGCCAATACTTCTTTGCTTGAACCGCACACTTGGCTGTTGCTCTTCATCCACCCCTTGTAGATATTGAAGCAAAGGTAGCCATCCATTGCAGCGTAGTGGATGTGGTCTATATCTAGTACATTCCGCTGCCATGCATGACGATGAAACGTGTTTGGAGGTTTCTCCAGTTTACCGTACGAAGGATGAACCATGGCTCCTGTCAGGGTCAGCATTGAAGGCTGACGATAGGACACCAGCCGATTCTTCTGGAGCTCGAAGGGGTTGCCTACAACGAGACCTATCCGACGCAGGACATCCCTGTCGTTCTTAAAGTCTATAGTAACGAATTTCACTGTTTTGTCCTTGAGGAAGTTCTTAAAATCTTGGCACTCAACGTCGGCATGGCATATGTGGTAGATCTAGTAAACGTTATGTACGCAAACCTGGATCACGGCGGGCTTCTTCCTCTCTTTGTCCTTTAGATCCTTCTCTGGTCCCAGGACTGTGGTGTACTCAACATCTAGCCCAGTGACCCACTCATCATCTGAGTTTTCGAACATGCGTCTGAAGCCTGAAAGGCATCCTTTCACCGTCGCGGAAGAACGGGTGTAAATGACGTTGAACTCATCGCCAGTGATGGTTCTAACCTTATATTCACCGCCGATCGTGGAGATTTGGGACACCATGGATTTGGGAAGAGTGTTAGGATTAGTCGAACTGCCATAATATGAATGGACGGGATGACTAGGAGCGAACCGTTGTAGTATTGAAGGACGTGCGGGGACGAGTAGGAGCGAACTGCAAGCGTGCGAACGGCGGGGTAGTGGCTTTCCATTCTCCCATGATACGGGCTTCCGAGAGCCCTTGGATCTGAGATCGAACGGTTGCATTGCGTGATTCTAGACCTATGGGTGAATATCCTATCCTGGAGGGTTATTCTGCAAATTTTCAGCAACTTAGCATGCGACCATTTGATCTCAGATCCAAGGGCTGCCAGCAGCCCGTATCATGGTCGCGCCTACCACGACCGTCGCATCGCTCGCGTGGTCGCGTCCTTGGAGATTTAACACGGTGCATTAGGCTATCTGATGTTGGCATGTCATACATAGTCATCACTTAGTCACTGATACTACAACAAGGTTGGCTATAAGGTTGGCTATAAGTGTATTTTTCTTACTCCTCTCTATCTCTTTCTTCGTACTCCCTCCGTCCCATAATATAAGAATGTTTTTGACACTAGTGTAGTGCCAAAAACGTTCTTATATTATGGGACACATGGAGTACTAGTATTTGCCAAGGAGTGACCTCTTCCAATGAAATGGTGTTGCTAAATTTGCATCATTTAATTAGCTATAGACTCAAAATTGCCTTTTCACCTAGGTACATGCGCGTAGCACCATTTCTTCCTTGGGTCACCAAACTAGTCTCTCTCTTCTTGATTAACTTGCCACATCAGACTTTATGCCTATGTGGCAAGCTTAAGAACCTGTAGGAGCAAGTAAAAGTAAGTACAATAGTGTGCTTTACATGGCATTTTTGCATATGTGGAGGAAAGAGAGGCAAGGAAAAAGTGGAGAAGTGGGCTCTCATGCAAGAGCTAGCCTCTACTACATGGTGGAGAATTGGGAGAGGCACCTGTATGGAGGTGGTCAGGAATCGAGAGACTCATGCCGGTCGTAGCGCTGCAGTTAAAATGACAATGGCAAGTCAAATCACGGGGCCCCACCTGTCCAGCAGTAACTCGCTGTCAAATCACACAGCCCTATGTTTACAGCAGCCTACTCCCTCGTCTTCTCGCGTCTCTGTCGAACCGACTAGGCGGAACTGCCCCGCTACCTACCGTGCAGGAAAAGCCCCGCCCTCGACTTTTAAATAGTATACAGTATACTAATTTTGTAGCCATGGATTGCGCCCGTGCCATGGAGCAAAGCGTCTAGAAAACGGAGGAGAGACGGTGTTCTTTTAATAGAGAAGGGGGAGAGGTGAGACGGTGGTTTCAGAATGGAGATGATGGAGAGGAGAGGAGGTGGTTTTGCAATGGAGAAGATCAGAAGAGGGAGAGGCGAGATGGTGGTTTTGGAATGGAGATGATGGAGAGGAGAGGAGGTGGTTTTGCAATGGAGAAGAGGGAGAGGAGCGTGCGGCAGCGATTTAGGATTGGACGAGAGGGCCGGCGCGCTGTGACTGGATCAAAATCAAAATCAATTTACCCTTCAATTAAGAAAGCGACCCCGCATTTACTAGTCTCCCTTTTATTCTGGGTCATAATTGACCATGATTTTCGCACATAAAATATATGTTATATGTTGCAAAAATAATATAATTTGAAAGTACATTCAGATATGAACCAAACGATACAATTTTTGGTGACATGCATTCACATTTTGCTTGTCAAATACAGTACGTGGTCAAACTTTGACCCAAAATACGCAAAACAACAAAAAAAAATACTTCCAAGACCAGCGCCGCTCTTCCGCTCTTCTCCTCTTAAACCACCGCCGCTCCTCTCCTGTTCTAACCTAAATGCAGCACCGCTCCTCTCCTCTTCCATTTCAAAACCACCGCCCCTCCTCTCCCGTTCTAATCCAAAACCAGCATTGCTCCTCTCCTCTTCCATTCAAAAACCACCGCCGGCGAGTGAAGGTGCTGTGGAGAAGTAGATCGATGGAGGAGTACAACCGATACGTGAGGATCGCAGACGGCGACCCTGTGAAGCTAGCTAGGATGTTGGAGATATAGTCTTGGTTTGACAACAAGGACAAACTAGCGGCGACGGCGATATCCATGGCCAAATATCTGCAACAGAGCGAAAAGGCGGCGATACTCCCGAAGGGAGTCACACCGGAGTACATAGAGCTGCTCCTCTGGGCCATGGAGCAAACAGATTCACTGAATCTGATCGTGAGGGAGCGGTGGTGGGAGTATAGATCCCAGATGGAGCATCCACCAGAGATTGAAGGATCGAGCATCTACAGGGTGCCGTTTGTGAGGGTGTCCTGCCAGAGGGAGCCGGTGGAGTCTTCATCGACTGAACCCAACTACAAGAGGAGAAAAGCAGTTGGCCCGACGACGCTTCCCCGCCATCGTCTCCCTCACCGTTCACATCGTCTCACGGGGCGGTTGTCTGCCGCCGAGGAATAGGAGGGTGCTGCCCCCCCCCCAGCCCAATAGTCGGGCAGGTTGTGAATTGTCAGGAGGAGCTTAGGGTTGTCAGTATTTGCAGGTTGTGAATTGTGTTTTGTGTTGTGTATTTTGAGAGTACTTTCAGATATGAATGTCTTTTGAATTTCAGATTTGCAGTATTGAGCATATGAAGTATTTTATGAATTCTAGAAATTTATTTTTAGCACTTAAAAAATGTAGTTTCATAGGAGTATAAAAGTGCAGACAATGTGATTCTCAGAGAAGAAACTGCAAGTTTCAGTTTCAGATAAGAAACTGCAAGTTCGGTTTCAGATAAGAAACTGCAACTTTCAGAGGTAGAGCATTTATATTAACACATCCTTTTCAAACAGGGTTAACATCATGTTGGAAGTTTTATTCATGGTCGAAAATGGAACTACCAGCCAGTTAACATCATGCTTATCAACATTCATGCATAGCACATCTTCATATGATGCACAGTCAAAATGCCCACACAATCTCGAGTGTGCGAAACACAGAGAAAACGAGGGACGAAGTTTTGTCAAGTGTTGGACGTGGTTTTAGGCTGCCCCGTCTAGGCTTTCATTTTTAACATGCGCAGCCCACGACGTCGGATGGGAGGTCCATAGGCCTGTTTGTATTTTCTTAGGGTCGTCATGTATCGACCGGCCTATGGACCTCCCATCCGAGGTTTTATTTTTGGCATCCCAATTTATGTATTTTTTTGAAGAAAACGCAGAGGTCTATTCTATTTTTCTATATAAGAATAGGAACGCCAGGTCCAACTTATGTTTCCCTTCTAATTATATTATATATATTTAAATTATTATATATGTTGACTCTTTAGTTCACAGAATTGGCAAAGAGATGACCGCTCTCCCGATCCCCTTCGCCCCCGCGATCTCGCCGCCACCCCCCGCCTCCTAACTCCGGGCGTGCCTGCCCCCCTTAGCAAGTCCGCTCGCGCGCCCCATGGAGTCGCCGGCCATATTCACGGGGGAATGGCTGGAAGACAGGTAGATGTACAAGATGCATCTCCCACATGTCTACAAAGCCTTCCCGCGGATGCTCCAGCCGCTCAACTCCGTCGCGCCGGCGGTGCTGCGGGAGACTCGAGGGAGGAGATGGAGGGAGCGGGCGATGCGGATCCACGACGACGCTCTCTCCTGGACCCAGTGCACGCGCGAATGGAGGGAAGTAGAAGAGGAAGCTGCGAGGGAGGAAGCCGAGGAGGGACCGAATCCGTTCTCTCACTCGCGCAGGTATGCTCGGATGTGCAAGGATCATGTGGATTGGGAGCTGCTGAATCTAGCCCTGCGGATCTACTTCGAAGGAGATTTCTCGGAGAAACACTGGATGCCCCACCCCGGGGAGCCGCTGATTGCGTTCGTTCGATGGGCGAAAGGAGAAGTGAATTCAGGAGATCCACCGCGTGCTGCGAGATGGGAATGCTTGACTGGACTCATGCCCACCAGCATGCCACCGGAGCCGGAGCAGGTGGATCCCCTACCTTACTTCTCCCCCAAACCTACAGAAGATTGAAATTAGGCTTGCAATCTGCTTCAATTGAGCTGTCTGGTGGTTATTTCTGCTTCCTGAGAGACAACATCTGGCTAGAGGATGAGAAGGAACCAGGAACTCCGATGAATTTCCCCTATCACAATGGGGGGAGCGCCGGTTGGGCAGTGGTATGGCCCACCTCTGCCCCAAATGGGGGCACAATCTGGGCAGGCTCCTGAAATTACCCAAGATCAATCTGCTGGTGGTTCTGACTCTTAGATCATTGGGAAATCTCAAGGCAAGAATCAGCAAAAGAAGAGAGAGGACATCCAGAAAAGTGCTCCTGCCCCTGCTTCGGGCCTTATGGCATACTCTAAGGTGATCTGCTACAACTATGGGGAACCAGGGCATCATTTGGATAAATGTGTCAAGCCCAAGAGTTGTTTTATCTGCAAAATGGTTACCCATAAAGTTGAGAATTGCCCTGCTAGAAGGAAAACCCACAGTTCTGCTAGATATGTTGGAAGTGCTGCTCCAGGATTAGGGTTCTACCACATAGACCCACCTGATGAAAATGCTCAGTATCATGGCTCCTTGAAGAATGTGGGGATTGTTCTGGTAGAAGCTGGTGAAGTGACCAAGCAGCAAGTTGCCACTGAGTTTGCAGACATTTACAAAACCAACTAGCCCTGGCCAATCAATGCCCTAGATGAGTGGACATTCTTGGTCAAATTCCCTCCTGAAATAGATGTAGTTCAAGTTGCTGGATACCCCTATTTTGGTCTGAAAAAAGACAATGTTATAGTCAATATTGAAGTCTAGAAAGGCAGGATTGAGGTTGAAGAGGACCTTCAGGAAACTTGGATCAAGATCAGGAAATTGAACCCCCAAGTGGTGTGACTAGACTATGCTGGATCAAATCACTTCCACTCTGGGGCTCTTACTGGATATGGATTGGCAGCATAATTTCAAGTCATTCTATGAAACTGTTAGGGTCAAAATCTTATGTAAAGATCCCTCCAAAATCCCTGCTGAAAGGCTTTTTGGAGTTGGGAACAAAATCTATAGGCTACTCATTGAGGTGGAGTCCTTAACCCCCACTGAAACTGGCACCTCCACCAACCTCTCTGCTGGTACATATGTCTCTGCAGCTGAAACTGGTACCAATCTTACTGAAGATGCTGAATCCAACAGGAGCTCTAGATCTGAAGCAGATAAACGGCATGTGCCAATTCTGGGGCCCCTAACATCAGAGGACAGTCTTTTGGCCACAATCAGATGCTTGGAGAAACTACACCCACTTTAGTCCTCAAGACACACCTCCCTGATTCTCCATACACTCCTCAACTCAGCATCTAGGAAAAGATCTTGAATTATGTGCTTGATGAAACTGATGGATTCAACCTCCTCAGGGAAATGGAGCTCCTGGAAGATGATGATCTGATGGAATTAGAAGGTTCTGTAATGGAATTAGAAGGTTCTGTAGATCTACAAGAGGATCAAGAGGCACTTGTTGAAACAACTGAACTCCCAGACAATTTGGACTCAAAATACAACTCTGACTTCCCTGTCCTTCCTAAGGAGAAGCACCTTCCCAAATGGGGTCCTGTTCAAACCACCAGAACTAGTGCAGGGTAGCTGGTGACAAGAGAACCATTATTGAAAAGGCTCAACAGCTCAAAGAGGTTCAGAACCTGGAAGTGCAAAAACCCCAGGGTATGAAACATACTTCCTTCTCCAACTTTAATGACCCTTCCTTCAATGCCATTGCTGCTAAGATTGGTGTAGATGTTACCTCTCTTAATGATGGCATTGAATGCTCTTCCTTTATTTACCCTCACCAAAACAGATCTGAAGGCTCTGTTTGTGAGAATTTTTCTCTAGATGGTAGTTATAGTTTAGACTGCCTTCGATAAAGTTGACCTTGATTTCCTTATGAAACTCCTGGAGCTTAGAGGTTTTGGGGGTAAATGGACTAGTTGGGTCCAGCAACTTACTCATGGGGGGTCTGTTGGGGTCAAGTTAAATAACTGTGAAAGTGATTTTTTCCTTGCTGGTAAAGGCCTTAGGCAAGGTGACCCCATCTCTTTGCTTTTGTTTAATTTAGTAGTGGAAGTTCTTACTAAAATGATGAGCAAAGCTGCTGATCATAGTCTGATTGCAGGGTTTTGTCCTGAGGTCTGCCCTGGTGGCATCATCTGCCTTCAATATGCAGATGATACCATCCTTTTCTTAGACAATGACTCCACACATGCTAGCAATCTAAAAATTGTTCTAACCTATTTTGAACAAGTCTCAGGCATGAGAATCAACTACTCTAAAAGTGAACTCATCCCTATCAACATGGATGATCAGGAGTTAGCTGACTTCCTCTCTATTCTAGTCTGTAATAAAGGTAACTTCCCCATTAAGTACCTTGGTATCCCTCTCCACTATGATAAACTGAGGAGAGAGGATATCCAACCCCTTCTGGATAAAATCATTAAAAGGATTGCTGGGTGGAGGGGCAAACTTCTCTCTTACAGAGGTAGATTGATCCTCATACAAGCTTGTTTGGCTAGCATTCCAATGTATCTCCTCTCCTTCTTCAAGTTCCCTAAATGGGCAGTGAACCTCATCAATTCTCAGATGTCTCATTGCTTGTGGAATGATTTTGAGGGAAATAGGAAGCTACACCTAGTCTCTATGAAAAAAGATTTTGGAGGCCTAGGCATACCTAACCTCCAAGAAATTAACATCTATCTTCTAGGGTCTTGGATTAAAAGATTCTATGAGGAAGACCTGAAACCCTGGAAGCTTCTTACTGCCCATAAATACCTAGGAAATAAACCTAATATTTTTGTCCCTTCCTCTAACCCTAAGAGCTCTAGATTCTGGAAAGGATTAAAATCTATTATGCATGCTGTGAAATTTGGCTACAGATGGAACATAGGGGATGGGAGCAAAACCAGGTTCTGGGAAGATACTTGGTTTGGCACATCCCCCCTAGTAGTCCAATTTTGGCTTATTTACTCTGTCTTCAATGAGCTTAACAAAAGTGTCAATGAAGTTTGGGATGGTCAAAGCCTAAAACTCTCTTTTAGAAGGAACTTTAGTGATAGTCTCATGGAACAATGGTTCCAGTTGGAGGAAATTGCCAAAAGCATTACCTTTATTGCTGAGTCGGATGCCCTGATTTGGCAGCTGGACAATAAGGGGAAGTATTCCTCCAGCTCCCTCTATCATGTTATCAACTTTAGAGGGGTTCAACCCGTGTTTATCCCTGCTGTCTGGAAATTGAGAGTTCCCCCTAAAATTCATGTACTTCTCTAGCTTCTCTCCAAAAACAAATTGATGACTAGGGATAACCTTAGGAAGACACACATCATCAAACCCCTTGATTGTGTTTACTGCTTGGAACAAGAGTCTTGTTCTCACCTATTTTTTGAATGAATAGTTGCTAAACATCTTTGGGCCCACATTGAGGAATATTTCTCTAGTCAGATTGGCTCATCCTTCGAATCTGTCGCCAGATTCTGGATTGCTACCAAAAAGTGCTCAGTTTTAAATACTGTTAGCTCAGTTGTCCTTTGGTGCCTCTGGAAATATAGAAATGCTATGATTTTCAGTAACACCTCCTGGATTTCCATTCCGCAGGTCTTGAGGTTGATCAGGAATATGGTGAGGAACTGGGCAATTCTCTCCTCCGGATCGGACAAGGACAAGTTGATGAGCTTCGTGGAAAACCTAAAAAGATCCCTCCAGAAACCATTGGCAATCACTTGTGGCTGAACAAGGCTCGACCTGCTCTGGGGCTGGACCCGTGGGCTCGTCTCAAGATCTCTGATGAAGATGATGGGCACCTGGTGCCAAAAAGAGGGAAATCCACCATGCTACTCCTTCCAGCCCGGTGTCTCCGCTTGCTTACTGGTCGCGCAGGCTGACACGGCCCCTCGGCTGAAGACCATGAAGGCTTCGCTAGACCCTCCTTGTGTCATTTGAGTGCTCTATCCGCTCTGCCTTTCGCACCGCTCGGGTGATTTGTGTTATTCAGAGAACTTGTTCATCCACCCCCCTAGTTTGTAGCTTTTCTACCTTTGCTTTCGAACTGCTCTTTGAGCTGCTATATCAGAATATGTTGTGGTTTCGTTCTCAGCAATGGAACCGGGGAGATGCTCCCTGTTTTTCTAAAAAAATTATTTTTTATGTTATTATATATTATTTTTATTGTCATCATATATTTAACAGATACTTACATATGTAAGATTACAAAAATAATTTCTTAACAAATAAAATCCTGGATTGTTTTGGCACGAAAATCCTAGTCATTGTGTACAAAAGCTTGGTAAGATTTAAGGACGAATGTAATAATATCACTTATTATTTAAATATATTTATAACAAAATGCTAAGCCCCTTTTTATTTTTTGATAACATTGCTGGCCCAATCCAACATTATAATTAGAATCAGCCCAACAAAATCGTGTATTTCGAGAAAGTGCAAATGGCCTGTAACTTTTAGGAAATAAAATAAATGGGCCACATGGACACTACATTATTTGTTCACCCAGCCCAGCTAATGGTTGTAATTCAAAAAAAAAGATCAAATTGACTGTAAATTCTACCGCGCAAAAAAAGACTGTAAATTCTGAAAAATGGGTTGAATACGTGCCACATTTTTGAAGGCTGGAATGTGGGCCAATAGGTCGAAGCCAACACAAGTCATTGTCAATTTAGTCAACAAATGATTCTGACATGTTAGTCGTTGGATTTACATCCAACGACCGGCATCCATCTTCAATCTCTCGTCTTCTTCCTCCAGCGCCGCCGGGACCACCTCCCGCTTCCTGCTGCTAGCAGCTCTGCTTAGCACGCTTCGCTATGAAGCGCTACTCCACCGTTGGCCAGGCCATCCCTCCACCCCCTCCACACCTCCTGTTCTTCTCCAACGACTACCGTACCACACCGCACTAGAACCAGTTAACCCTCGTACACCTCTCCGTCTATGACTCTACTCTCGCATCTTCCCATCTCCGGCTCGTTGCTGTCCGGGGCCTCGCCATCGTCCACCACCTTGGATGCGCTCGGCACGGTGTGGTCAGCGTGGTCAACGAACGACACCATCGGAAGTAGACTGTGTGTGGAGAGGCTGACAGCTGGGTCCACGACCACACACAAGGAAATGCCTCCTTATTACGTGCAAAATAAAGATTCCTCCACCTGCATCTGGGACCCACCGGAAGGGCCTCTGTATTTCGCGAAAATAACGTGCCCCCGCTGACATGCTGGACCCACCAGCTATCTTCGCACGCAAGGAAGTGTCTCCTTATTACGCACAAAAAAATGAATATTCCCCCTGCCAGCTGGAACCCAGCATAGTGGGAGACTGACTTGTGGGCCTACCAAGTTGACAGGGACGGAGGGCTTTGTCAACTTAGTCAATATGAATGATTCTAGCTCCTGTTACCGTACGATGTTCATCCAATGGCCGTAGTGCTTCTTCAACCTCTGGTCTTCTTGCTCCAGCCGCCCAAACCAGCGCCGGTCGTGTCGCGTGCTCCTGCCTCCCATGGCCAGCTGTGATGCCGCGGAGGCCTCACCGCCCCCTACTACTCCCACCGCTGGCCAGGCCATCCCTCTACTCACCCACACCCCATGTTATTCTGCGGTGACAGCAGCCTCACACCGCAGCCGAACCAGTGAACCCTCGTACTCCTCTTCGCATGGGCATCCACTCATGCGTCTTCCCCGGCTCTGAGTCATCCCCTTCCTAGTCCTCGCTGTCATCCACCGCCGTGGTGCTCTCGGTGCGGCGTGGTCAAGGAACGACTTCCATCGGACGTGGACTGTACATGCATGGAGAGGCTGACAGCTGGGTCCACGGCCGCATCAAGGAAGTGCCTCCTTATTACGCGCAAAATAATGATTCCACCACCTGACAGCGGGGACCCACCGGATGGGCCACCGTATTTCGTGAAAAAAAACGTTTCCCCTGACTGCTAGGACCCACCAGCTACATCTTCGCACGCAAGGAAGTGCGTCCGGGCAAAAAAACGATTCGCCCCCTGACTGCTGGGACCCACTAGCTACATCTTCACACACAAGGAAGTGCATTCGGGCAAAAAAAATGACTCGCCCCCTAACTGCTGGGACCCACCAGCTACATCTTTGCAGGCAAGGAAGTGCCTGACAGTTGGGACCCACCCGGTCGAAGCGTATGTAGCGTTGTCATTCTGGTCGCGAACGTGTACATACATATATACTGGTGGATGTAGAGGCGCGTACGTGTCGTAGTAGAGGCGCGCACGTAGCATGTACACGTACGTACAGCGGCCAGAGTGCAAGAAAGAAAATACGGCCACGTATGTGTACATACGGGTGGGGTCTCGAATGCCTACTCGCACATACGTATGGCCAGGGCTCGTGTACATGGCTGGGTCGGAACGGAGAAACAGCGTCGTCGTCGTGTTCATGCGGAGGCAACGGAATGCGTTGTGTTCATCGGGAGGCAACGAAACGCGTGGGAGCCAACCGGCTGGGTCGGAACGGAATGTGTGGTCGTGTTCATCGGGAGGGCTTGGACGGAACAGGCGATGGAAACGAGGCCTGGCGTACCATACAACGGAGGAAACGGACCTCCTACATTCAGAACGGGGTCATGTTGATCGGGAGGGGTGTGGCGTACCGCAAAACAGAGGAAACGGACCTCCTACGGTCGAAACGGGGGTCCTGTTGATCTGGAGGGGTGTGGCATACCGCAAAACGGAAGAAACGGACCTCCTACGGTCGAAACGGGGGTCCTGTTGATCGGGAGGGGTGTGGCGTACCGCAAAACGGACGAAACGGACTTGTGTTGGAGCGCTACGGTCGAAATGGGGGTCCTGTTCATCAGGAGGGGTGTGGCGTACCGAAAACGGACTCCACGGGATACTGTTCATCTCCACCGTCGACCTCCTCCAGCCTCCACGGGCTACCGTCGACCTCCTCCAGCCTCCACGGGCTCTTGTTCATCCAGCCGCCACCGTGCGCTACTCCACCGGCTACTGTTCAACCACCCCTCCACCGTCTACTGTTCATATAGCCCTCCACACCACGGGGTCCTGTTCAACCACCCATCCATGGGCATCCCTCCACCGTCTACTCTTCATCCAGCCCTCCACCACACCACGGGGTCCTGTTCATCCAGAGGCAACGCCACCGCTCACTGTTCATCCAAACCCCCCCACCCCCCCAGCAACGCTCACTGTTCATCCCAGAGGCAGCATCTATCGGCTTCAGTTAGCAGCAGTAGCGAAGGAATCGCTCGATCGGGTTCATTTAACATCCATCGATCGATCGCTCGGGTTTAGTAACGCGTAGCCTGCAGTGCAATCGCTCGGGTTCAGTTAGAGCCAACGCCTCGCACACACGCGCGTACGTGTACGAGAGAAACGTGCATCGCTCGGCCCCCGACCTCCCACTGTAACCGGGAACTCCCCGAAATTCCCCCCCCCCCCCGCCCTCACTTCTACCATGGTTTTTTCCGTCATGGACGACCCAAAGAATGTCATGCAGTTGCGTCTCCGGCCCGCCCAGGACGAAAAGCCCATTTTCTGTCATGATTTTTTGCCATAGAAGTAGAAGCCCACCAAATCTATGATGATACCGGGTTTTGTCACAATTATCGTCATAGAAGTGTCATATGTATGACAGAAAAAATTTCGTTCGGCCCAAAATGTCACGGATGTGTCTTTTTTTGTAGTGATGCCTATGGTTAGGAAACTTAACTATCTTTGATTAACGAGCTAGTCAAGTAGATGCATACTAGGGACACTCAGTTTTTTCTATGTATTCACACATGTACTAAGTTTCTGGTTAATACAATTCTAGCATGAATAATAAACATTTATCATGATATAAGGAAATATAAGTAACAACTTTATTATTGCCTCTAGGGCATATTTCCTTCAGTAGCGTGCCAACGACGATCACATTGAATTTGGAACCATTTTCCACACGCATCGTCACCTCGTTCTTAGCCAATCTTCGTTTAATCCGTAGCCCCTGTTTTGAGTTGCAAATATGAGCAACAGAACTAGTATCAAATACCAAGGCACTACTACGAGCATTAGTATGGTACACATCAATAACATGTATATCAAATATACCTTTCACTTTGCCATCCTTCTCATCCGCAAAATACTTGGGGCAGTTCCACTTCATTTGACCAGTCCCTTTGTAGTAGAAGCACTCAGTTTCAGGATTAGGTCCAGACTTGGGCTTCTTCCCTTGAGCAACAACTTTCTTGCTATTCTTCTTGAAGTTCCCCTTCTTCCCTTTGCCCTTTTTCTTGAAACTAGTGGTATTGTTAACCATCAACACGTGACACTCCTTCTTGATTTCTACCTCTGCAACCTTCAGCATCACGAAGAGCCCGGGAATTGTCTCTTCCATCCCTTGCATATTATAGTTCATCACAAAGCCTTTATAGCTTGGTGGCAGTGATTGAAGAACTCTGCCAATGACACTATCACCAGGAAGATTAACTCCCAGCTGAGCCAAGTGGTTATGGTACCCAGACATTCTGAGTGTGTGTTTACTGACAAAACTATTCTCCTCCATTTTGCAGTTGTAGAACTTGTTGGAGACTTCATATCTCTCAACTCGAGAATTTGCTTGAAATATTAACTTCAACTCCTGGAACATCTCATATGATCCATGACGTTCAAAACATCTTTGAAGTCCCAATTCTAAGCCACACTAAACTATCAAGTAGTCATCAGTTTTGCTCTGCCAGACGTTCATAATGTATGGAGTTGCTCCTGCAGCGGGTCTTGCACCTAGCGGTGCTTCCAGGACATAATTCTTCTGTGCACTAATGAGGATAGTCCTCAAGTTATGGACCCAGTCCATGTAGTTGCTACCATCATCTTTCAACTTAGATTTCTCTAGGAACGCATTAAAATTCAAGGGAACGGTAGCACGGACCATTGTTGTCGTCTCGCCAATTATTGCTTCTACGACTATCGCTACCACTTAGTGATAAAGTAAAGCAATTACATGGCGATTGCATTTCATACAATAAAGCGACAACCATAAGGCTCCTGCCAGTTGCCAATAACTTTTACAAAACATGATTATCTCATACAACAATTTATATCTCATCATGTCATGACCATATCACATCACAACATGCCTTGCAAAAACAAGTTAGACGTCCTCTACTTTGTTGTTGCAAGTTTTACGTGGCTGCTACGGGCTTCTAGCAAGAACCTTTCTTACCTACGCATCAAAACCACAACGATTTTTCTTCAAGCATGTTGTTTTGACCTTCAACAAGGACCGGCCATAGTCAAACTCGATTCAACTACAGTTGGACAAACAAACACCCATCAGCCACCTATGTGCAAAGCACGTTGGTAGAACTAGTCTCATGAACGCGGTCAAGTAATGTCGGTCCGGGCCGCTTCATCGAACAATACCGCCGAATCAAAGTAAGACGTTGGTGGTAAGAAGTATGACTATTATCGCTCACAACTCTTTGTGTTTTACTCGTGCATATCATCTACGCATAGACCTCGCTCGGATGCCACTGTTGGGGAACGTAGCATGCAATTTCCAAAAAATTCCTATGATCATGTGATATGTCTCCAACGTATCTATAATTTTTGATTGTTTCATGCTATTATATTATCTCTTTTGGATGTTAATGGGCTTTATTTTACACTTTTATATTGTTTTTGGGACTAACCTATTAACTGGAGGCCCAGCCCAAATTGTTGTTTTTTTGCCTATTTCAGTGTTTCGTAGAAAAGGAATATCAAACGGAGTCCAAACGGAATGAAACCTTCGGGAACGCGATCTTTGGAACAAGCGTGATCCAAAGGACTTGGAGTGGACGTCAAGAAACGAACGAGGCTATCAGGAGGCAGAGGGTGCGCCCTCCCCCCTCGTGGCTCAACCGACCTACTTCTTCCTCCTATATATGTTCACATACCCCGCAAACATCCAGGAGCACCACGAAACCCTATTTACACCGCCGCAACCTTCTGTACCCAAGAGATCCCATCTTGGGGCCTTTTCCGGAGCTCCGCCAAAGGGGGCATTGATCATGAGGGCCTCTACATCAACTCCATGGCCCCTTCGATGATGTGTGAGTCGTTTACCTCAGACCTTCGGGTCCATAGATAGTAGCTAGATGGCTTCTTCTCTGTCTTTGGATCTCAATACAAAGTTCTCCTCGATTCTCTTGGAGATCTATTCGATGTAACCTTCTTTTGCAGTGTGTTTGTCGAGATCCGGTGAATTGTGGGTTTATGATCAAGTCTATCTATGAACAATATTTCAATCTTCTCTGAATTCTCTTATGTATGATTGGTTTATCTTTGCAAGTCTCTTTGAATTATCAGTTTGGTTTGTCCTACAAGATTGATCTTTCTTGCAATGGGAGAAGTGCTTAGATTTGGGTTCAATCTTGCTGTGCTCGATCCCAGTGACAAAAAGGGAAACGACACGTATTGTATTGTTGCCATCGAGGATAAAAAGATGGGGTTTACATCATATTGCATGAGTTTATCCCTCTACATCATGTCATCTTGCTTAAGGCATTACTCTGTTCTTATGAACTTAATACTCTAGATGCATGCTGGATAGCGGTCGATGTGTGGAGTAATAGTACTAGATGCAGGCAGGAGTCGGTCTACTTGTCACAGACGTGATGCCTATATACATGATCATGCCTAGATATTCTCATAATTATTCGCTTTTCTATCAATTGCTCGATAGTAATTTGTTCACCCACCGTAATACTTATGCTATCTTGAGAGAAGCCACTAGTGAAACCTATGGCCCCTGGGTCTATTTTCCATCATACAAGTCTCCAATCTATTTTATTTTGCAATCTTTACTTTCAATCTATATCATAAAAATACCAAAAATATTCATCTTATTATTATCATCTCTATTAGATCTCATTCTTGCAAATGGCCGCGAAGGGATTGACAACCCCTTTATCGTGTTTGTTGCGAGGTTCTTATTTGTTTGTGTAGGTATGAGGTGACTCGCGCATGGTCTCCTACTGGATTGATACCTTGGTTCTCAAAAACTGAGGGAAATACTTACGCTACTCTGATGCATCACCCTTTCCTCTTCAAGGGAAAACCAACGCAGTGCTCAAGAAGTAGCAAAAAGGATTTCTGGCACCGTTACGGGGGAGATCTACGCCAAGTCAAGACATACCAAGTACCCATCACAACTCTTATCCTTTGCATTACATTATTTTCCATTTGCCTCTCATTTTCCTCTCCCCCACTTCACCCTTGCCGTTTTATTCGCCCTCTTTTCCGTTCGCCTCTTTTTCCTTCCTACCTTCTGTGTGCTCGTTCTTTTTGCAATTTGTTTCCATCATGCCTAAAACTTGGTAGGTTATCATTGATAGGGATAATAATATGGAAAACATTGATGCTATTGATGATCCTCTTGAAAATCCTATTATTTTGCACACTAAAAAGTTTCCTATTGGTAGCGGCAATATTATTGGGAAGGGAGTTATTCAAGATTTCTTTACTTGTGCCGGTGCTTTGCCCACCATGAGTGGATCTATCCTTCATAAAACTAGTAGTCTTGCAGATGCTATATCTTTGCTCATAGTTGAACTCGAAAGACAATTTTTACATATACATCCTTCCATACAAAGGATTTTCCTAGAATTTTCTAATATTGAGCATTGTTCTGTTAAGCGAGCAGCAACCATCTTTTTAGCTCATGAGTTCAGATTTATAATAAAAGAAGCCAATGAAATTTTTGCGCATTATAGGGTGGATGCTGGCCGTCCTCCCATAGAAGCAATCCTTTTCTATCAAGAAGACATTATGCGTTTACGATCTTTAGATCATGTTGCTTTGTAGCGACCCGACCTCAAACGGTCAAGTCTCTGTGCTTCAGTGTCATCCCTGGATCGGTAATGCTGACACACACAGTACTCGAAGGATTTATAACAGAGTAGCAATCACACACTTATTACATCGAATGTCTCAAGAGAGAACTTATTACAATAAATATGGCTTAAGGCCATCTAATACGATAACAGCGGAAGGCTTGAAAGGTAAAGTGAGTCCATCAACTCCAAAGGCATAGCTGAGTGCATGACGAATGACCTATCGCGTCTTACTCCTCGTCTGAAAAGTCTGCAACATAATACGTTGCAGCCCGAAAACGGGTCAGCACATGGAATATGCTGGCAATGTAACACAGTAGAGCGATGAATAGATAAATGCTAACACTATATGCATATATGGCTGGTGGAGGCTCTATGGTTATATGGTTTTTGCGAAAAGCTAATTTTTTCCTACAACAAAGGAATAAATTTTTATTTAACTATCATGGTAGTTGAAACATTGAGAATGGTACCCCCATCTCAATCCCAATTAAAAGTAATTATCAACCCAACAAATAAGTTTAGAGTGATGAGATATAGTAGGATAATCCAAGTAGTAGATACTCAAGTTTCCATAACCGGGGACACGACTAACCATGATTAGTTTATACACTCTCTGCAAAGGTTTGCGCACTTTTCCCCACAAGACTCGATCTCCTCCATTGGATTGCTTGCACTACGTGGTGTTTGAGAAACGGATGACGGAGACACAGTCTTTTAGAAGCATTAACTCTTTACTCCGGGTGGACAGTTACACCTACTTTCCCTCTACATGTGCTAGCCCACCACTGAAAGAGGTCACACAACATACTCAACTATGCCAGAGCCCATAATGGCTTGTGGCTGCACAGGGAAGTTTCTAGCATGAATAATCTCATGATCCCTTTGAGCCTGGGTGGCGGACCATAGGAGGATCGCGTGGTATATCCCCAGGATCTCCTTGACAACACCCGTATATCCCCAGGTGCCCAAACAAGAAATCCACCCAGATGTGTATTAAAGTTGCCACCTTAATTTGAACCATTAATTAACAATCTCACATATGTCATGGATTTCTCAAGCCCAAACCACATCTACGAGCATAGCATGGCAATATAAGCATAACGTAGAAGTAACTCCCAGGGTTTGATAATAAAACAGGTAATAGGTTATACCTCATCATCTACTTCCCAATACCCATAAGTTAATCACATCCTAATCATGCAATGTTTGAGGATTAGAACTAATGCATAAAAACTGGGTATGAAAGAAGTATGATCAAAGTGTTACTTGCCTTGCTGACGATCTGCAAATCCTAAAGACTCGTAGTAGCACGCTTCGCACTCCGGGTGTTCTATCGCAAAAAACAATAGCATACATAAGCAATCAAGCAAATATGCACTGGTAAATCTCAAATAAGAAGATCTAATCAGAAATTTCAACTTAAGAACTCCGGTTTGCAAAAAGAATCAAATCAAACGAAGCAACGAAACTCAAACTGCAAAAGAAACAGGATCTGATTACTAATCTGGACTAATGTCAAATTTTACAGTGCCAAAATATTGTTCAAGTTGGTTAAACGGAAAGAGGGCTTCGAGATGAAGATCTAGGCGCTTGAATCGCCTGATTCTGATAAACGAGCGAAAAGATATGCTAGATCGAAAATTAGGGCAGAGATCGCGATCGAAAATAATCGTGGAAAAACCCTGGAAAAAGAAAAACTGACGAACAAGCTAGCCAATGAACGTTCACTGTCTGTGACTAACGGGTGAAAACTGTTCGTTAAAACAAACGTACTAACAAGCGTTCGCTAAGTAACTAATCCGGGAAAATAAAACCGATCTAAGAAAAAAATAACAGAGGGTTTCTAAAAAACAATACGGTTTTCTAAAGAAAACTAGCGGCTACCTCAGGATGCATGACGGCGGCGGCGGCAACTCCGACGAGCGGCGTCGGCGAGCGGCGACGCGAAGGCGCACGGATCGAGGCGCGGCGTCAGCGGATAGGGTTTGCAGGCGCGGACGCTGGTGGGCTGGGGGGCTCGCGGGCACGGCTTATAAGGAGGCCGGCTGGGTGGAGTCCAGGCCGGGTACGGCCCGAAGTCGGTTCCCCTTTTTAAAAAAAATTATTCCACGTAGAAAAACAAAGAAAAAAAATACTAAACGGGCTCCAAAAATCCCGAAATAAATTTTCCCTGTCCTCTAAAAATAAGCCGGACAAGGTGAACATTTATTTGGGCCTATAATGCAATTTCGAAAAACACATATTTTTCCTAATTCAAATAAAATTGCAATAAAATCCAAATAAAATATGCAAATTGATTTTAATATTCTTCCTCTAATATTTCATTTATTTTGGAGAAGTCATATTATCTCCGCTCCTATATTTTGGTATGAAATATTTTCGAAGAGAAAATTTATTAAAACCAAAGTGATCCTTGTTTCCATATTTGATAAATTCAAATGTGCAAACGGTGAAATCCCCCAACTCTCTGTGAGGGTCCTTGAGTGGCTTAGAATTTCGAGGATCGCGGGAGTCAAAATGCACAAAATATGATATGCATGAATGACCTATGTATAACATTCCAAATTGAAAATTTGGGATGTTACAAACCTACCCCCCCCCTTAAGATGAATCTCGTCCTCAAGATTTGGGTTGGCTAGAAAATAGGTGTGGATGGTCTTTCCATAGATCATCCTCTCGTTCCGAAGTAGCTTCATCCTCGGTATGATGGCTCCACTGAACTTTGCAAAACTTGATAACCTTGTTGCGAGTAACTCGACTGGAAAACTCAAGAATCTTGACAGGTTTCTCCTCGTAGGTCAAATCACTATCCAACTATATTGCTTCTAGTGGCACTTTATCTCTCATAGGGATATCGGCCATCCCTGCATGGCAATTCTTCAATTGGGAAACATGAAACACATCATGAACTCCCGACAATCCTTCGGGTAACTCCAACTTGTAGGCTACCTCTCCCATGCATTCCAAATCATGGTACGGTCCCACAAATCTCGGTGCTAACTATCCTTTAACTCCAAATCGTTTAACTCCTCAAAGTGGTGACACTCTCAGATACGCTCTATCTCCGATTTCATAGACTACCTCCTTGTGTTTTGAGTCTGCATAACTCTTCTGTCTTGACTGTGCTATCTTTAGTCTATCTCAAATTAATTTAACCTTCTCTTCGGACTCCTTAATCAAATCGGGTCCAAACAGCTGTCGGTCTCCAACCTCGTCCCACATCAACGGTGTTCTGCACCTTCTTCCATACAGGGCCTCGAACGGTGCCATCTTTAAACTGGCCTGGTAGCTATTGTTGTATGAGAACTCTGCATAGGGCAAATTATCATCCCAACTAGATCCATAGTCCAGTGCACAAGCTCTCAGCATGTCCTCCAGAATCTGATTGACTCTCTCTGTTTGTCCATCTGTCTGCGGGTGAAAAGCTGTACTAAACTCCAGCCTGGTTCCCGAAGTCTGACGTAACTGGTGCCAAAACTTTGAAGTAAAATGTGTTCCTCTACCTGATACGATGGTCCCTGGAACTCCGTGCAGACATACGATACTGGTCATATATATCTTGGCCAACTTCGCACTCGTATAAGTGGTTTTCACTGGGATAAAGTGAGCTACTTTGGTCAAGCGGTCCACTACTACCCAGATAGAATCATATCCCGATCGGGTCCTGGGTAATCCGGTGATAAAATCCATGCCAAGTTTGTCCCACTTCCATTTGGGTATCGGGATAGGCTGCAGTAGTCATGCTGGCTTCTGATGTTCTGCCTTCACTCTCCAACATACATCACATACAGCTACATACTCGGCAATATCCTTCTTCATTCCAGTCCACCAGAAACGCTCCTTCAAATCCAAATACATCTTGGTGTTTCCGAGGTGTATCGAGTATGGTGAGTCATGAGCATCTTGTAATATCAACTTCCTAATCTCGGCATTATTGGGCACAGAACTATGGTCTTTGAACCACAAGGTGTCATGCTCATCCTCACGAAAACCTTTGGCTTTCCCTTCGCTCATCTTCTCCTTTATCTCAGCAATTTCTTTTTCATCCTTCTGAGCTTCTCGAATTTTTCCCAACAATGTCGACTGCACTTCCATGGTTGTAACAAAACCTTTAGGAACTATCTCCAAACGAAGTTCCCTAAGATCCTCTGCTAAATCCTTCGGCATTCCTTCGCTTACGAGGGTGTTGACGTAAGTCTTTCGGCTCAAGGCGTCTGCTACAACATTGGCCTTGCCTGTATGATAGTGCAACTTCATATCATAATATTTTATAAGCTCCAACCATCTCCTTTGCCTGAGGTTCAACTCCTTCTGGGTGAAAATGTACTTCAAACTCTTATGATCCATGTACACATCACAATGATTTCCAATAAGAAAATGTCTCCAGGTCTTAAGCACATGCACTACCGCTGCTAACTCCAAATCATGTGTGGCATAATTCATTTCGTGCGGTTTAAGTTGTCGTGAGGCATACGAAACAACTCTTCCGTCTTGCATAAGTACTCCTCCAGGTCCTAAGCGAGAGGTGTTGCAATACACTTGGAAATCCTTGCATATATCCGGCAGAATCAGCACTGGGGTTGTAGTCAAATGTTTCTTTAGCTCCTGGAAACTTGCTTCACATTCCTCAGTCCAATGGAACTTGGTGTCCTTCTTCAACAACATCGTCATAGGCTTCACAATCTTAGAGAAATTTTCAATGAATCTCCAATAGTATCCCGCGAGTCCAAGAAAACTGTGGATCTCTCCAATTGAGGTGGGTTCCAACCACTCAGTGACAGATTTCACCTTGGTAGGGTCCACTGTTATACCTTCTCCTGATATAACATGTCCAAGAAATCCAACTTCCTTCAACCAAAACTCACATTTGCTAAACTTGGCATATAACTGATGTTCTCTGAGCTTCTCGAGAATTAAACGCAAATGCTCCTTATGTTCCTCCTCATTCTTTGAGTATACCAAGATATCATCTATGAACACCACGACAAACTTATCTAAGAACTCCATGAACACTTTGTTCGTCATACTGATGAAATAGGCGGGGCGTTAGTCAATCCAAATGACATAACCATATACTCATATAGCCCATACCTTGTGGTGAACATTGTCTTCGGTATATCCTTTTCTCGAATCTTCAACTGGTGGTAACTTGATCACAGGTCGAGCTTCGAAAACACCTTTGCTCCTTGCAGCTGGTCAAACAAATCATTGATCATCGGCAGTGGGTACTTATTCTTGATCGTTACATCATTCAAGGCCCGAGAATCAACAACCATTCTAAGGGATTTATCCTTCTTCTCAACCAAGAGCACTGGGGCTCCCCATGGTGATGAACTTTGTCGAATGTAACCTTTCTCCAATAACTCCTTAATCTGTTTCTTGATCTCCTCCAGATCATTTGCGGGCATCCGGTATGGTCCCTTTGATATTGGCCTGGTGCCTGGCAATAGCTCTATCAAAAACTCTATGTATTGATCTGGCGGCATGCCTGGTAACTCCTCTAGAAATACATACGGGTAATCCTTTACGACAGGCACTTCCTCCTAAACAACTCCCGTGAGAGTATGTACTTGGGTTCTCCTTGGCGAATGCCTAGAAACATACTTGATCCTTTTTTCCTCCGGGGTGGTAAGCAGAATTGACTTACTCGTGCAATCGATGTTTCCCCCATACATCGATAGCCAATCCATTCCCAGTATCACATCCAGTCCTTGTGACTCCAACATTATCAGGTCTGAGGGGAAAACATGTCTTCCAATGGTCAATGGCATCTGAAAACATCCTTGACTTGCCATATACTCAGCTCCTGGTGAACTTAATAACATGGGTGTCCTAAGTACCTTAGTGGGCAACTTATACTTATCCACAAATCCCCTTGATATGTATTAATGCGATGCACTAGTATCGAAAAGAACAATTGCAGTAAAAGACTTAACCAAAAACTTACCGATAACTGCATCTGGCTGCTCCTCAACTTCCTCCACGTTCACGTGGTTCACTTGTCCTCTGTTGAAAGGGTTGGGCTTCTTCCCAACGCTTCCATTGCCATTGTCATTCTTCAATTCTGGACAATCGTTGGCGTAGTGCCCAGTCTTCCCGCACTTGAAACAAGTAATGTGACTTTGATCCTTCTTGGCGGGTGTGGCTTAGTTAGAGCGGTTCTGATTGCTACTTGCTCCATTCCCATTCCCATTTCTTGGGCCATTATGATTATGCGAACTTCCTCCATTGTGGGTGTGGCCTCCATGGTTATGGACAAGTCCTCCCGAGTTCGGGGTGAGACGGGGCTTCTGCTGAGCTCCAGAGTTGTACTTTCCTTGTCCATACTTCCTCTTGTGGCTCTCTATCTGCTGCTGCTTCCCTTCAATCATAAGAGCCTTGTCTACCAACTCCTGGTAGTGGTTGAATGTTGCCACCATCAACTGCATTCTCATCTCATCATTCAGCCCCTCCATAAACTTCTCCTGCTTCGCGGCATCTGTGGCCACATCATCAGGGGCATAACGAGATAGCTTACTAAACTCATCTACGTACTCAGCCACAGTACAATTTCCCTGGCGCAAGTTGTGACACTCACGCTTCTTCATGCTCATAGCTCCAGTGGATATGTGGGCTGTGTGGAATGCTTGCTGAAACTGCTCCCAAGTGACATTGGCTATAGGAAAAGTGGCTGTGTAATTCTCCCACCATGCGACTGCTGGTCCATCCAATTGGTGTGCGGCAAAACGCACCTTCTCCGCATCTGTGCACCCTGCGGTGGTCAACTCCCTTCCTATCCTGTGCAACCAATCATCAGCAACTATGGGATCGGTGCTACTGGAAAACACCGGTGGTTGCAGCCTCAGAAAATGGGCTAAGTTGTCAAATGGAGGTGGTGGCGGTGAGTTATTGTTGTTGTTGTTGTTGTTGTTGTTGCCTTGGTTCTGAACTAACAACTGCATCAATGTATTCTGCTGCTGGATCAACTGAGTGAGCTCCGGTGGGAAAGCAAACCCGGGGTCACGTCTTGGAGGCATCTGATAGGTTTAGAGGGAAGAGTTTAGAATAGAATGAGGTCTAGTGAGATAGCACTACCCATATGCACATGAGACAAACACAAGCATATCATATCACTCAATCAATCAGAACCTCGGGATGCGTGACAGCGGCGGCGGCGGCAACTCCGGCGAGCGGCGGCCGGCGAGCAGCGGCGACGGCGAGCGGCGGCGCGTGGATCAAGGCATGGCATCGGCGGCTAGGGTTTGCGGGTGCGGGCGCTGGTGTGCTGGGGGGCTCGGGGGCACTGCTTATAAGGAGGCCGGCCGGGTGGAGTCCAGGCCGGGTATGGCCCGAAATCGATTCCCCTTTTTTCTAAAAAAAATTATTCCACACAGAAAAACAAAGAAGAGAAATACTAAACGGACTCCAAAAATACCGAAATAAATTTTACCCGTCCTCTAAAAATAAGTCGGACAAGGTGACATTTATTTGGGCCTATAATGCAATTTTGAAAAACACATATTTTCCTATTTCAAATAAAATTGCAATAAAATCAAAATAAAATATGCAAATTGATTTTAATATTATTCCTCCAATGTTTCATTTATTTTGAAGAAGTCATATTATCTCCTCTCATATATTTTTGTATGAAATATTTTTGGAGAGAAAATTTATTAAAACCAAAGTGATCCTTGTTTCCATATTTGATAAATTCAAATATGCAAACGGTGAAATCCCCCAACTCTCTCTGAGGTTCCTTGAGTTGCTTAGAATTTCGAGGATCGCGGGAGTCGAAATGCACAAAATATGATATGCATGAATAACCTATGTATAACATTCCAAATTGAAAATTTGGAATGTTACATGCTTTTAATGAAAACTTTAGAAAAAAGGTTCCTACCGATGCTCTTGTTAATAGGATCTCTCAACTTAATGATAATTTTGCCATCCAAAACAAAGGGCTAGGTTTTTCCCTTCAACAAAGGCTCATGGCTTTTTGCCAAAAGAATGCTTATAATGATGAATTGATTGTGCAATATGAGGGGCCAAAGGAGGAACCAACACCTCCCGAGCTTGATCTTGGGGACTTTTGTCCCATTAAATTTAGCCCATTTGATTACTTTTGCTTGCCACAAAGGAATATTGCTGCTGAACGTAGGGAGTATGAGATGAGCTTTCGCGATTTAACTTATCATTATCATGGCAATACCTAGATCTATCTTCGCTTTTATCCCTAGCTAGGGGTGTTAAACGATAGCGCTTGTTGGGAGGCAACCAAATTTTATTTTTATTCCTTGATTTTTGTCCCTGTTTAGTAATAAATAATTTATCTAGCCTCTGTTTTGGTTGTGTTTTTTGTGTTTAATTAGTGTTTGTGCCAAGTAGAACCGTTGGGAAGACTTGGGGAAAGTCTTTTTTATCTTGCTGTAAAAAATAGAAACTTTAGCGCTCACGAGAATTGCTGCCATTGTTTTACTGGAGAGTGATATTTAGTTAATTCTTTTTGCAGATGATTAATTTATAAATTCCTCACGTCCAGAAATTTATTTTAGAATTTTTGGGGTTCCAGAAGTATTTGGAACCTACAGATTACTATAGACTGTTCTGTTTTTGACAGATTCTGTTTTTCGTGTGTTGTTTGCTTATTTTGATGAATCTATGGCTAGTGATAGAGTTTCTAAACCACAAAAAAGTTGTAATACAGTAGGTTTAACACCAATATAAATAAAGAATGAGTTCATTACAGTACCTTGAAGTGGTGGTTTGTTTTCTTTTACTAACGGAACTCACGGAGATTTTCTTTTAAGTTTTGTGTTGTGAAGTTTTCAAGTTTTGGGTAAAGATTTGATGGATTATGGAACAAGGAGTGGAAAGAGCCTAAGCTTGGGGATGCCCAAGGCACCCCAATGTAAAATCCAAGGACACCAAAAATCCTAAGCTTGGGGATGCCCCGGAAGGCATCCCCTCTTTCGTCTTCGTCCATCGGTAACTTTATTTGGAGCTATATTTTTATTCGCCACATGATATGTGTTTTGCTTGGAGAGTCTTGTATGATTTGAGTCTTTGCTTTTTGGTTTACCACAATCATCCTTGCTTTACACACCTTTTGGGAGAGACACACATGAATTGGAATTTATTAGAATACTCTATGTGCTTCACTTATATGTTTTGAGTTGTATAGTTTTTGCTCTAGTGCTTCGCTTATATCTTTTAGAGCACGGCGGTGGTTCTATTTTATAGAAACAATTGATCTCACATACTTCACTTATATCATTTTGAGAGTCCTTTAGAACAGCATGGTAATTAACTTTGGTTATAAATTTTAAATGCTAAGAGAAGTTGGATGCTTGATAGATGGTTTTGAGATATAAAGGTGGTAATATTAGAGGTGTGCTAGTTGAGTAATTGTGAAATTGATGAATACTTGTGTTGAAGTTGGCAAGTCTCGTAGCATGCACGTATGGTAAACATTATGTGACAAATTTGAAGCATGGGGTGTTCTTTGATTGCTTTCCTTATGAGTGGTGGTCAGGGACGAGCAATGGTCTTTTCCTATCAATCTATCCCCCTAGGAGCATGCGCGTAGTGCTTGGTTTTGATGACTTGTAGATTTTTGCAATAAGTATGTGAGTTATTTATGACTAATGTTGAGTCCATGGATTATACACACTCTCACCCTTCCATCATTGCTAGCCTCTTCGGTACCGTGCATTGCCCTTTCTCACCTTGAGAGTTGGTGCAAACTTCGCCAGTGCATCCAAACCCCGTGATATGATACGCTCTATCACACATAAGCCTCCTTATATCTTCCTCAAAACAGCCACCATACCTACCTATTATGGCATTTCCATAGCCATTCCGAGATATATTGCCATGCAACTTTCCACCGTTCCATTTATTATGACACGCATCATCATTGTCATATTGCTTTGCATGATCATGTAGTTGACATCGTATTTGTGGCAAAGCCACCATTCATAATTTTTTCATACATGTCACTCTTGATTCATCGCAATCCCGGTACACCACCGGAGGCATTCACATAGAGTCATATTTTGTTCTAAGTATCGAGTTGTAATTCTTGAGTTGTAAGAAAATATAAGTGTGATGATCATCATTAGAGCATTGTCCCATGTGAGGAAAGGATGATGGAGACTATGATTCCCCCACAAGTCGGGATGAGACTCCGGACAAAAAAAAGAGAAAAGAGGCCAAAATAAAAAAAGAAGGCCCAAATAAAAAAAGAAGAAAGAAAAAATGAGAGAAAAAGAGAGAAGGGACAATGTTACTATCCTTTTTCCACACGTGTGCTTCAAAGTAGAACCATGATCTTCATGATAGAGAGTCTCTTATTTTTTCACTTTCATATACAAGTGGGAATTTTTCATTATAGAAATTGGCTTGTATATTCCAAAGATGGGCTTCCTCAAATGCCCTAGGTCATCGTGAGCAAGCGAGTTGGATGCACACCCACTTAGTTTCTTTGATGAGTTTTCATATATTTATAGCTCTAGTGCATCTATTGCATGGCAATCCCTACTCCTTGCATTGACATCAATCGGTGGGCATCTCCATAGCCCATTGATTAGTCGCGTCAATGTGAGACTTTCTCCCTTTTTGTCTTCTCACACAACCTCAATCATCATATTCTATTTCACCCATAGTGCTATGTCCATGGCTCGCGCTCATATATTGTGTAAAAGTTGAAAGAGTTTGAAAAGGCTAAGTATGAAACAATTGCTTGGCTTGTCATCGGGGTTGTGCTTGATGAGAGCATTTTGTGTGACGAAAATGAAGCATGGCCAAACTATATGACTTTGTAGGGATAAGTTTTCTTTGGCTATGGTATTTTGATAAGACATAATTGCTTGATTAACATACTTGGAGTATTATTATTTTTATGTCAACAATAAACTTTTATCTTGAATCTTTCGGATCTGAACATTCATGCCACAATAGAGAAAAATACATTGAAGAATATTCTAGAAAGCATTCCACATCAAAAATTCTGTTTTTATCATTTACCTACTCGAGGAAGAGCAAGAATTAAGCTTGGGTTTGCTTGATATGTCTCCAACGTATCTATAATTTTTTATTTTTCCATGCTATTATATTATCTGTTTTGGATGTTAATGGGCTTTATTTTACAATTCTGTATTATTTTTGGGACTAACCTATTAACCGGAGGCCCAGCCCAAATTGTTGTTTTTTGCCTATTTTAGTGTTTCGTAGAAAAGGAATATCAAACGGAGTCCAAATGGAATGAAACCTTCAGGGACATGATTTTTGGAACAAACGTGATCCAGAGGACTTGGAGTGGACGTCAAGAAACGATCGAGGCGGCCACGAGGCAGGGGGCGCGCCTACCCCCATGGGCGCGCCCACCCCCTCATGGGCCCCTTTTGGCTCAACCGACCTACTTCTTCCTCCTATATATGTTCACATACCCCGCAAACATCCAGGAGCACCACGAAACCCTATTTCCACCACCGCAACCTTCTGTACCCAAGAGATCCCATCTTGGGGCCTTTTCCAGAGCTCCGCTGGAGGGGCATTGATCACGGAGGGCCTCTACATCAACTCCATGGCCCCTCCGATGATGTGTGAGTAGTTTACCACAGACCTTCGGGTCCATAGCTAGTAGCGAGATGGCTTCTTCTCTCTCTTTGGATCTCAATACAAACTTCTCCTTGATTCTCTTGAAGATCTATTCGATGTAACCTTCTTTTGAGGTGTGTTTGTCGAGATCTGATGAATTGCGGGTTTATGGTCAAGTCTATCTATGAACAATATTTGAATCTTCTCTGAATTCTTTTATGTATGATTAGTTTATCTTTGCAAGTCTCTTCGAATTATCTGTTTGGTTTGGCCTACTAGATTGATCTTTCTTGCAATGGGAGAAGTGCTTAGCTTTGGGTTCAATCTTGCGGTGCTCGATCCCAGTGGCAGAAAGGGAAACGACACGTGTTGTATTGTTGCTATCGAGGAAAAAAGATGGGGTTTACATCATATTGCATGAGTTTATCCCTCTACATCATGTCATCTTGCTTAAGGTGTTACTCTGTTCTTATGAACTTAATACTCTAGATGCATGCTAGATAGCGGTCGATGTGTGGAGTAATAGTACTAGATGCAGGCAGGAGTCGGTCTACTTGTCATGGACGTGATGCCTATATACATGATCATGCCTAGATATTCTCATAATTATTCGATTTTCTATCAATTGCTCGACAGTAATTAGTTCACCCGTCGTAATACTTATGCTATGTTGAGAGGAGCCACTAGTGAAACTTATGGCCCCCGGGACTATTTTCCATCATACAAGTTTCCAATCTATTTTATTTTGCAATCTTTACTTTCAATCTATATCATAAAAATACCAAAAATATTTATCTTATTATTATCATCTCTATCAGATCTCACTCTTGCAAGTGGCCGTGAAGGGATTGACAACCCCTTTATCATGTTGGTTGCGAGGTTCTTATTTGTTTGTGTAGGTACGAGGTGACTCGCGCGTGGTCTCCTACTGGATTGATACCTTGGTTCTCAAAAACTAAGGGAAATACTTACGCTGCTTTACTGCATCACCCTTTCCTCTTCAAGGGAAAACCAACGTAGTGCTCAAGAGGTAGCATCATGCAAGATCTATCTAGGAGATGCATAGCAAAGATAGGCGAGAGTGTGTCCATGTACCCTCGTAGAGCGAAAGCGGAAGCGTTAGGTTAATGCGGTTGATGTAGTCGAACGTCTTCATGATCCAACCGATCCAAGTACTGAACGTATGGCACCTCCGTGTTCAACATGTTCAGCTTGATGACGTCCCTCGAACTCTTGATCCAGTAGAGGGTCGAGGGAGTTTTCTGTCAGCACGACGGCATGGTGACGGTGATAGTGATATGATTCACGCAGGGCTTCGCCTAAGCACTACGACAATATGACCGGAGGAGTAAACTGTGGAGGGGGCACCGCACACGGCTAGGAGATTTCTTGGTGTGTCTTTGGGGTGCCCCCGCCCCCGTATATAAAGGGGGGAGGAGGAGGCCGGCGGCCAGGAGGGGCGCGCCAAGGGGGTAGTCCTACTTGGACTCCTAGTCCAAGTAGGATTCGCCCCCCCCCCCCTTTCCTTTCTCCACCTGAGGGAATAGGAAGGAGAGGGAGAGGGAAAGGGAAGGGGGGTCGCGCGCCCTCCTCCTTGTCCTATTCGGACTCCCCAGGAGTGGGGCACGCGCCACCCCCCCCCCCCCCCCCCCGCGGGCTTCCCGCTCTCTCCCATTAGGCCCATGTAGGCCCAACACTTCCCCCGGGGGTTCCGGTAACCCCTCGGTACTCCAAAAAAATACCCGAATCACTCGGAACCATTCCGATGTCCGAATACTACCTTCCAAAATATGAATCTTTACCTCTCGACCATTTCGAGACTCCTCGCCATGTCCATGGTCTCATCCGGGACTCCGAACAAACTTTGGTCACCAAAACACATAACTCATAATATGAATCGTCATCGAACGTTAAGCGTGCGGACCCTACGGGTTCGAGAACTATATAGACATGACCGAGACACATCTCCGTTCAATAACCAATAGCAGAACCTGGATGCTCATATTTGTTCCTACATATTCTACGAAGATCTTTATTGGTAAAACCGCATAACAACATACGTCATTCCCTTTGTCATCGGTATGTTACTTGCCCGAGATTCGATCGTCAGTATCTTCATACCTAGTTAAATCTTGTCACCGGCAATTCTCTTTACTCGTTCCGTAATGCATCAACCCGTAACTAACTCATTAGTCACATTGCTTGCAAGGCTTATAGTGATGTGTTGTAGCGACCCGACTCGATAAGAGTCGAAGTCTCTGTGCTTACCGTGCTAGTCCCTGGATCGACTTGCTAGCACACACAGTACTTGATGAAATAAAAGAAATAACACACATCTCTTTATTACATTGATAGTCCAGGATCAATACATTTATTACAAAATAGGGCATAGAGCCAATAAGCAAATACTGCGGAAGCAAAGTAATAAATGAGTCCAACTCCACGAGCAAGGTTGAGTGTCGAACATCGACCTATCGCACCTTAATCCTCGTCGGATATATCTGCAACGTGATAAGTTGCAACCATATAGGTCAGTACATTGAATGTACTGGCAAGTCACATCATAAGTGTAATGAACCTACTTGTACATGCAATTTGGCTGGTGGAAAGCTCTATGTTTAGTTTTTGCATAAAGCTAGTTTTCCCTATTAGAAAAGATGTTATTCTACTACTACAAATTTGCATAGGATAAGTTGGCAAACCCAATTCCTTCCATTACCAAGTTTCATTTAAAACCCAACTGTTTAATTAAAGGTGAGGAGATCTCCCGACATTTCCACTACTAGATGCTCAAGTTGTCCGTAACCGGGGACACGGCTAATCGATTAGGTTGACACTCTGTAGAGGTTTGCGCACTTTTCCCACAAGACTCGATCACCTCCCTTGAAGTTCTCGCACTGCCTGGCATTTGAGAACAGGATGACCAAGACATAGTCTTTCGAAAGTATTCCCCCTTAACCCACGAATAGGCCGGTACACCTACTCATTCTACATCTGCTAGCCCATCCCGGAAGGGGTCACACTAACTACTCAACTAAGCTAGAGCCCATATTGGCTTGTGGCTGCACACATAAGCTTCTATACATTAGAATACGATTGATCTCTTTGAGCCTCAGCGGACGGTCCACTAGTGGTGCACCACCATGGATTTCCCATGCGTGCCCCACTATACTTCGCCACCATTCCAACAAGTTTCCGCCCAGGTAGTTCATTAATTATCTTAGGTCCTATTTACTACATTGTCACTCAAACTTTACAATGATCACTCCCCAATCAACGTCTACTTAGCGAAGCAACATAATGTAAAATGATGGCGACAATGTTATATGGTTCAGACCTACCTCAATGAACTACAGGGTGAAAAGCATAGTCATGCGGCATCAATGCCTACCATGCAGTCCTACCGCAAAGAACTAAGGGCATAATAAAAACATAGGTAATGAAACATGATCAAGATGCAACTTGCCTTGGTACTGCTGGTTGAAATCTAAAGACTGATAATATTCTGCTTCGCACTCCGGGCAATCTATCACAAAGAAGATAAACAAACATAAGCAAAAATTTCAGAAAACCAAGAAGAACATGCGAAGCAAGAAGTCTCGGAAAAATCAAATGAACATACAACACACTTAGCTACCACAAAAATATTCTAAATGCAAAACAACATAAGCCTATGGTTCAAAAAGTGATGTGAACTATAATGCATACTATGTATACTAGTAAAAGTATTACTGGATAGATTCTAGTGTGTGAAAAATTATTGTCACAAAGGTCCTGGTGATAGGGTTTGTCTATGGTGACAAAGCGTAAAAAGAATCAACTTAATCGGAGCTACGGTTTGGGAGATATGGCCATTTGAAGTTCGAATTCGAATCTGAATAAATTCAAATTTCAATCTGACAAAACATTGCAAAAAGGATACCATTGGATAGATCTAAACATGACTAAGAATTTGTCGTTGCTTTCATCGAGTTTGGATCTATGGTTAAAAAGTTGTGGCTACTCGAAGTTCAGGGACTAATCTGCTAATCACAGGGACTAAACAGAGAAGAAAACTACCGCAAACAAGTCCCTGGCCACGTGGCGGATTGCAGGTGGCTGAGCAGCGTCCGCTGCGGAGGCTATATGGCAAACGGCCGCTATATAAGAAAAACAACAACGGTGGTAACTAAAGAAAAACCGGCGTTTGGTTTAAATAAAACCACACGATCTAACGGGAACCGACCGGTAGTTTTTAAAATAAAAACCGCGGTTAACCGCGTAACGGTTCGACTAAAAAAACAACAACTAAACTAATATAATATAAGCCATTGATCTTCAATCTAACTAACAAGAGGAGGTGCGGCGGCTTACAGCGGCTGGCGACGTCGGTGACGAGCAGAGCACGGCGCGCGACGTCGGGCGATGGCGGGGCAGCGGCTACGGCGGTCTTCGGCGTCGGAGAAGAATACAAGGAGGTGCGGTGTGTCGAGGGCATCACGAAGGTGGTGTCGGCGTTCGTCGGCGGCGTCGGGACGGGGCAAGGCGAAGACGGCGGGGCTCGGTGCTCCGACGTCGACGGTGTAGTGGCTCCGACGGTACCTAGGGGCAAAAAAAACGTGTCAAACAGATGCTCGTTGTCGCGGGAATCTAATTGACAAAGGAAGGAGAGCTATAGGGTGCCACAGACGACGAAATGGACGATGGAGTGGCGCGGCTCCGGCAAGATGCGAACGGCAATAGGGAGCGGTAGGGGCAGCGTGGGAAGAAGCGGGATGGCGAGGTTGGAAGAGGGGGTCCTTGCCTTTATATAGGCGCGGCTAGGAGCGCTATGGGGCTGCGGATAAGCCTCACCCGAGAGGGAGCCGAGCGGCGGTTGCGGGGGCGTGGCGAGGATGTTTACCCCACGGGCTGCGGGAGGTTGGGGACGAGCTGACGAGCAGGGCCCGCCTGGCAGTGGCGGCGAGAGGAGGCGAGAGAGGGCGCGTGCGGGGCGGTCGACCGACTAGGAGGCATCGAGCGCTGGGGTGCTGGGGCGCTGGAGGGCGCTGGCCTTGGGCCAAATGGCCAGCTGGGCCATTCGGGGCGCTCCTCGGTCAAACCCAGTTTCGGTCCAGGCTGGTGAGTGCATGTTTTTAGAAAAAAACGAAGACTAAAGTGGACCTAAATAAATTCAAACTAATTTGCAAAAACACCACAACAATTTATAAAATAACTATACAATATTTAGAGCCTAATGAACATTAACTTCAGCACAAAAAATTTTGAAAATATTTTCCTAATGCAATTAATGCACTTTTTGCAAATAAAATAAATACCAATAAACTCCAAAACTTCAAATAATATTCAAAATAAAATTTCCCACTCTTTTATATTTTGAGGAAGTCATCTTATCCCCTCTCGTTTGTTTTTTCTCGAGTGGAAAAATATTATTTGAATATTTTAAAAACTCCAAAATGCAAAGAAATATGGTATGCATTGAATGATTCTATTAACATCCAAATTTAATAAAAATTGGGATGTTACAAACCTACCCCCCTTAAGATGAATCTCGTCCTCGAGATTCGGGTTGGGCAGCAAAAAGGTGCGGATGGTCCTGTCTAAGATCTTCCTCTCGTTCCCAAGTGGCTTCCTCCTCGGTGTGGTGACTCCACTGAACCTTGCAGAACTTGATGATCTTGGTGCGAGTGGTCCTCTCTGCAGTCTCAAGAATCTTAATAGGCTTCTCCTCATAAGTCAGATCATTCTCCAACTGGATTGCCTCCAGTGGCACTGTATCTCTCAAAGGAATGTCCGCCATCTCTGCATGACACTTCTTTAGATGGGAAACATGAAACACATCATGAACTCCTAACAAAGCCTCTGGTAATTCCAACTGGTATGCAACCTCTCCTCTATGTTCCAGAACTCTGTATGGTCCCACAAATCGTGGTGCTAACTTTCCTTTGACTCCAAATCTCTCAATACCTCGAAGTGGAGACACTCAAAGATATGCTCTATCTCCCACTTCATAGATCACTTACTTGCATTTAGCATCGGCATAGCTCTTCTGCCTTGACTAAGCTATCTTAAGTCTGTCATGAATCAACTTGACCTTCTCCTCAGAATCCCTGATCAAATCAGGTCCAAACAACTTGCGATCTCCAACTCCATTCCACATCAAAGGTGTCCTGCATTTCCTTCCACACAATGCCTCGAAAGGGGCCATCTGCAAACTGGCTTGGTAGTTGTTGTTGTACGAGAACTCTGCGTAGGGTAAGTTATCATCCCAGCTAGACCCATAGTCTAGCGCACAAGCTCTCAACATGTCCTCCATAATCTGATTGACTCTCTCTCTGTCTGCCCATCAGTCTATGGATGGAAGGCTGTACTGAACTCTAGCCTAGTACCCAAAGTTTCGTGTAACTGTTTCCAAAACTTTTAGGTAAACTGTGTTCCTCTATCTGATTCGATGCTCCTCGGAACTCCATGCAGACATACGATCCTGGTCATATATATCTTTGCCAGCTTAGCACTTGTATAGGTGGTCTTCACTGGAATGAAGTGAGCAACCTTGGTCAAACGATCAACTATCACCCAAATGGAATCATAACCTGAACGAGTCCTGAGTAACCCCGTGATAAAGTCCATACCAAGTTTATCCCATTTCCAATCAGGTATCGGCAACGGCTGAAGTAATCCTGCTAGTTTCTGATGTTCTGCCTTTACTCTCTGACATACATCACATATTGCCACATACTCGGCAATTTCACTCTTCATACCGGCCCACCAAAAACTTTCCTTCAAGTCCAAATACATCTTGGTGTTGCCTGGATGTATCGAATATGGTGAGTCATGAGCCTCCTAAAGAATCAACTTCCCGATCTCCGGGTCATTGGGTACACAAATCCGTAGCTCGAACCATATGGTTCCATGTTCATCCTCACGGAATATTTTTTCTTTCCCTTTGCTCATCATTTCCTTGATCTCAGCAACACCTTGGTCCAACTTCTGGGCTTCTCTGATTCTTCCCAACAAGGTGGACTGTACCTTGAAAGTGCGTTATATCGACTAGAGGGGGGTGAATAGGTGATTTTTATGAAATTCTTCATTGAGGAATTTGCTGGTGAGGAAATTCCTTAGCGAAGAACTACCAGCAGCGGAATGAGTACTCAAAAGTAGATATAACAGAATACAAGCATAGTCATCATGATGAAATGAAGACAGGCACAGAGTACAGAAGCGTAAACACAGGATAACACAGGATGAAGACAAACAGACTGAAGAAATTGAACTAAGGAAATTGAGAAAGTCTTCAGTCAAAGTCTTCAAACACAGATATGAACAAGCACACAACACAGTTATGAGGAAATGAAAGAGTTGAGGAAATAGAACCAGTAAGCTTGGTGAAGACAATGATTTGGTAGACCAGTTCCAACTGCTGTCTCAGTTGTACGTCTGGTTGGAGCGGCTAAGTATTTAAACTCGAGGACACACAGTCCCGGACACCCAGTCCTGAACACGCAGCTCAGGACACCCAGTCCTCACCATATTCTCCTTGAACTAAGGTCACATAGACCCCGTCCAATCACTCGTGGTAAGTCTTCAGGTGACTTCCAAACCTTCACAAACTTGGTCACTCGGCGATCCACAATTCCTCTTGGATGCTCTAGACCATGACGCCTAACCGTCTGGAAGAAGCACAGTCTTCAAAGGTAACAAGCGTCGGATCCACGCAGGATCAATCTCTTCAGTGATGCTCAATCACTTGGGGTTTGTAGGTGTTTTGGTTTTGGTTTTTCCTCACTTGATGATTTTCGCTCAAAGTCCTTGGAGGATGGGTTGCTCTCAAATGACAAGTGTCAGTTTCTCTCGGAGCAGCCAACCAGCTAGTGGTTGTAGGGGCGGCTATTTATAGCCTAGGGAGCAGCCCGGCATGATAAGACATAAATGCCCTACAGTGATATGACCGTTAGGTGGATAGATATTTTGGGACAGCTGGCGCATAGCACAGCAACGGTCGGAATTTTGAGTAGCAAAATCCTCAGTGCTATCATGTTCCTCACTGTGTAGGAAATCCGCACTAGCGAATTCCTAACTCCTCAGTCAGAACAAATTCCTCAGAGACCAGAAGAACTTCGTCTCTGTCACTGAAGAATATGACTGGACTGTATGAGATTTCCAATGGCTTCACTCGAAGGGATTGGTAGGTGTAGGATTTTGAGTTGAGCATCACATGGAAATTTTTCCTTAGTATTTCCTCGACCCCCTTTAACAGTACGGTGTTTCCTATGACTCAAGAAAGAGAAAATGAAACTATGAAAACAAAAGTCTTCACGCTTTATGTTCCTCGAATGAATACCAAGTCTTCAAGGTCACACCATTTTCTTCACTTTCAAAGTCTTCAAAAAGTCTTCAGAATACCAAAGTCTTCAGATGAAGAACTTCATTTTTAGGGGTCAACTTTCTCTGTAAATATCAAACTTCTCATAGACTTATAGACCTGTGTACACTCATAAACACATTAGTCCCTTAACCTATAAGTCTTCAATACACCAAAATCACTAAGGGGCACTAGATGCACTTACAATCTCCCCCATTTTGGTGATTGATGACAATATAGGTTAAGTTTTCAACGGGGATAAACATATGAAGTGTAACTACTAATATTGAGGAATTTGATTGCAAGATATAGAAGAACTCCCCCTGAAGATGTGCATAGTGAGGAATTTGCTTTTGAAGTAATGCACACTTGAAGAGTTGAATCATGGAGATCTCCCCCTATATCTTGTAATTCATACACGCATTTGAAATATAGCAGTGAAGAATTCGAAATGCATGATGAAATATGGTGACTGATGTAATTCAGCATGCGTGCAATAAAATTAACGAGGAATAAGCATGCAAAAAAACGTATCAAGAGTATCAGAGCACCATCGGGTTTAAGTTTACAACTCGATCCAATAAAGTCGCAGAAGAACGAGAGTTGTAACTTAACAAAAACGCCCATATAGAAAGACCCGCTTGAAGACTAACTCAAAATTCTCCCCCTTTGTCATCAAATGACCAAAAGGAACGAATATGAGGACTAACGCCCCTGAATAATATCAAGTTGATGAAGGAGCGCCAGCGTTGTTGGGGTTGTTCGTTGTAGTAGGGCCTGCCGCAGTGTCGTCCAAGTCTTCATTTTCATCAGTGTCGCACGATGAAGAATATGAGCTGGCCACCAGAGAAGGAACCTTGATCTTCTTGAATTTCTTCGGTGGAGGTGCAGACCAGTCAAAATCTTCTTTGAGACCCATGTTCTTCAGATCTTCTTCACCATACAGATGTGACAGGATTGCCCAGGTGTGACCGAAGACTTGATGGAGGTAGTAGTGGTTTTTCTTCACTGCATTATGTGTGGCAGTCATGTTGTGAAGAAGTGAACCAAACTAACGCTTAACCCATTTGTGATTTCGATCCACCTTCTGGTGAAGACTAAGCAGAAGTTCACGGTCAGTCATCACGCGCGGAGCAGTGGCTTGAGGACTGGACTTGGGTGCATTGGCAGAGTCATGTGTGGCAGAGTCATCATTGGTGGAATAAGATGCAGCTTTGCGAAACTGACCATCTAATGGACGAATGCCTTCATCTATTATAGCTGGTGCCTTGCCCTTTCCATCAACTAAGGAATATGTCTGCTTGAGGACTTCAATTGGGGTCAAGTAGCTGAGGTGATTCTGGAAATCAGCTTTGTAGTTGAGTGAAGACCTTGTCCTGAGGAATCTCATAATCCAAGGTGCATAAGGCTTCATCTCAAACAGAGACAGTGCAACATTGGCCATAGTCCTCATGAAGAAATCGTGATAATTGACAGGAATGCCATGAAGGATGTTGAATACCAGATTCTTCATGATGCCAACAATTTCCTCATCAGATGAGTCGTGGCCTTTGATAGGACTGATTGTCCTCATAAGAATACGATAGACAATTCTGGGCACGTACAGCAATTCCTTCACGAGGAATTTGGTTCTTGGTGCCTGACCTGGCTTCAAAGGTTTCATCAGCACCTGCATGTAATGATGTGTGAGCTCAGGTTCACTGTAGATGTAGCGAGCTTCTTCAAGGGGAGGACTGAGTGGTAGAGCACAAAGCAATTCAGAGGCTGGTGCAGTGTAGTGAGTGTTTTCAGACATCCGGTCCAACACCCAGGAATTCACATCTTCAGCATCTCCAGTGATGTGCAGCATTGCATAGAATTGAAGAATCAGTTCTTCATTCCAATCGCAGATGTCAGAGCAAAAGTTTAGCAGCCCAGCATCGTGAAGAACACTGAGGACTGGTGAGAAGCACGGCAGAGATTCCATATCCATGTGAGGAATATGCTCATGGTAGAAGATCTTCTCCTTGTTGAACATCACTGAGGAATAGAAATTGGCTTGACTAGCAGTCCAGAAACGCCTCTTCCTAATGCGAGCAGAGTTATATGGGTTGTAATCTTCGAAGAATACGTGCTCGCCGAAGAAATCATCAGCCTTGAACTTTTCCTTGCGTGAGAATGGGTCCTTTGGCTTCGGCAGAGGAGTGTTAGTGAGTTGCATCACGACCTCAGAATCTCAATCGCAGGTTCTTCAGGCTGAGGAATTTCTGGTGCCTCCTTAGTGACAGTCTGCGTCGTTGGTTGTTCAGCACCAGCAGTTTCTTCAGCGCTAGTGGTTGGAATTTCCTCATGGACAGATGCAGTGGGATGAGTTTCTTTAGAGCCCATATGTACAGTCTGTGTGGGGGACTGAGGAATTTGCTGTAAAGGGGTGAACATTGGTGATTTTGGATGCTGACTTTCCCAGAATTCATCATTGATTACGGGTGTGGAGCAGCCAATGTCCACATCTTCATCTTCCATTTCTTCAATGCCAGCCTCTTCAGCTGTGAACTGAGGCATAGGCGAGGAGATGATAGGTGTTGAAGGGATCGCATCCACTTCAATTTCTTCATCCAACGGTTCAGATGAAGCAGCAGAAGGAGTTTCTTCATCAGATCTGCTGGGGATCACATATTCTTCATCAAAAGGAACAAGGTCCTTTGATGGCCTGGTTGAGATGGGAACATCATCAATTGGATTAGCAAATGAACTTGTCATAGGCTTCATTTTCTTCGGAGCTGAAGAATCTGAAGCTGCTGATGCTTTCCTTTTCTTCACTGCAGCATGCTCTGCAGCCTTGGTCTTCTTCACATCCGATGCAGATAGAAGGATTGGAGTTGAAGTTGGTGCAGGAGCAGCTGAGGAATCTGGTTGATTTTCTTCAGGCACAACTGATGCAGTTGCCCTGAGTTCTTCAGTTTCTTCAGGCAGACCACTAGTGGGTGCCCTGGCAATTTCTTCAGTGGCTGGAATGCAGTCATCAGCCCTGGAACTCACATTTTCTTCAGCAGCCTGATTGTCATCAGCGGTGCTGGCATTTTCTTCAGTTGGCTGAGCAGATGCTTCAGCCTAAGGAATTTCCTGTTGCGTTGGGGCTGCAACATTGGAAGTGAAGTTATCCGCAAGTTTCACAAAACGAACCTTGGCTCCAAGCCAATCAGCGCGATATGCGTCAAAGTCATCACTGAGTTTCTTAATATCAGTCTGAATAGTGACAAGTTCTTCACTTGTCATAGAGATAACATTTTTCTTCAGATAGCGCTCTTTCTTGTACTGCGCTTTCTTGATCTGCCTGGCCTTCTCAAATTTCCACTTTTCTTCTTGAGTGAAGTGGGTCAGCATCTGACTCTGGCCAGGAGTCAGTTTGAAGTCAGGCAAGGGAGTGTTGGGGTCCTTGTGCCAGACATCAATGTAGTCGAGGATCAACTTGGGATCCAAAAGCAGTGGCACCTCTGATCCTTTGGCTCTAGCGGCCCTGACTTGCCTGTCTCTGATGATTTCTGCAAGTTCATCATCATCAGCTTCGTCTTCTTCAGACGTTACTTGGAAAGCGACTTGTTTCTTTTGAGGACTTGGGCGAGGACCTCGTCCAGCAGTGGCCTTTGTCTTCAGCAGTGAGGGGCCAGCTGAGGAACTTGGTGCAGCTGAGGAACTAGCTAAGACACCTGAGGCAATGGAGATGCCTGCAGTCCTTTGGCACGAGGCGAGATGCACAGGTGCTGAGGATTTAGTCGGAACAGCTCAGGGCTTTGGCGAAGGAGCTGAGGACTTTGGAGGAACAGGAGCAGCATGAGGAATTGGCCATGAGGGCTTTGAGGATTCTGGCCGTGAGGGCATTGTTGGTGAAGCACTTGGCTTGCGTGCAGGCTTCTTTGGCATAGCCTTCTTTGGCTTGATAGCAGAGGCAGCAGCAGCAGTAGAGTCTTCATTGAATTTCCTCACTGCTTCTCTGGCTTGCTTAGCCAACTTGGCTTGGCGCTTGGCCCATTCATCAGGATAGTCCTCACCATGCTTGAGGCTGGTGGGATCAGCGATTTGGCCAGGTGCCAATGGAGGTCTTGGGCATGGAGGATTGAGTGCGAATTTCTTCATGTACTTAGGAGTGACATATCTGTATTCCCTCCACTCTCTTGCCCATCTCCTCTCTATCTTCTGAATGCGCACTTTGTGCTCATTCTTGGTTTCCTCAGTAGGTGTGCAGTACCCAGCATATATTTCATCAGGGATCTCAAATGCTGTATTTACCTCAGGCCTCTTTCCTCCCTTCTGTGGCTTCTTACCATCAGCCATTTTCTTCAGTTGAGGAATTTGAACAATTGAATTCTCTGAAGAAGTATGCAACTTTTCTTTGAGGAATGCTGCAAATGAGTTAAGTTGATGAGAACCTAGTGATTCAGCAGCTGACATGTGTACGTGTGAACAGAGTATAGTTGCGAGGAATTTGGAGAGGCCATATGCGTTTTCAGAAGGTTTTGTAAAAAGAACAAGTTAGAGGAATTTGACCAGATGAGTCTTGAAGAATTTCACTAAGCATTCTTTGTCTTAGGTTCCAGAGATGTGTAGATAAAAAATCCACACATTTGAGGAATCTTGAAGAAAAACATGGCTTAGAGAAACGAATCAAGAACAGATGACCTGTGAGGTGTTCAGTGTGTGAATCTATGAAGAAAAATACCTTTGAAGATTTTTAAGATAATCATTCGAATCAACGAGGGTAGTAAAAGTAACTTTTAATTACCCTGGACGAAGAACACGACGAACTAGAGTGAGGAGATGTGAAGTTCGTCTGTGCAGATCTTCCACGCCCTAACTTCGCGGAGGAAGACGGCTACGGCGGTGGCGGAGTGAAGATTTCCGTGGTCGGCGCAAGTACGTCGGTGACGAGGTCAAGGCAGTGAAGATCTTCCTCACCGGCGGCGATGAAGTAGCGGCGGCGCTAGGGTTTGAGAAGCTCGAGCTGGAGAGAGATCGAGCGGAGTAAAAGAAGTGAGGGAGGGAAGGAGGGGTATTTATAGCCACGGTGAAAAACTGCTTGCCCAAAGAAATTGGACGAACGTGCCCCTGACCCTTCTCACTCGCATGACATGTGTCACCCACGTAGTGAGAGGTGGAGATCGTGTTAGATCGTGTTAGATCGTGGGTGAGTGGATAAGTGTATCGTGGGATGCGGAACGGTTTGAGCGGCAAAGCCGAAAATTTTGATAAGATAGGTTTTAAAGTTCCATTCGCAATTTCTTCAGCTGACAAGGACACAGTGAAGATTTTGAACGAGTTTCAAATAGAACGCACATGAAGAATTTGTGAACAGATTGGGTTGAGTATAGCATAGAGGGGAAGGGTCCGATCACATTCACTTAGCAAAAAACCAACTTGAAGAAATAGCAATAAGTGAATGATGTAGAGGACATAAACTCATATATATATATAGCCAATGAAGAAAAACGACGGAACCAGTGAAGACTATGCAAAGTTGAAGAATATGAATAATTTGAGGAATTTCAACTTTTGGTGGTGGCGTGATCCACCGTATAAGAATGATGATTTCAGACACCGCGTACAATTATCGTAGGGTTCTGAGAATCAAATTCTTCGTTAATTCCTTCACACTAAGAGTGTTATTATTCATTGATTGAAGAAAAACGGTTCTTCATGTGTTGCACATCTAAGTCATCAATTTTGCATAAGTGTTAGGATGAGTGTCCTTTTCAAAGAACATTCGAAGATTCTAGGATATTTAGCTCACACCGCAACTTGCTAAATCTCTTCTCATCCAAGGGCTTTGTGAAGATATCGGCTAGCTGTTCTTCAGTCTTCACATGCTCAATAGAAATGTCGCCCTTCAACACATGATCACGAAGAAAATGATGACGAATCTGAATGTGCTTTGTCTTCGAGTGCTGAACTGGGTTGTGAGCAATCTTGATGGCACTCTCATTGTCACAGAAGAGAGGCACATTCTTCATGTTGACGCCGTAGTCCTTGAGAGTTTGCTTCATCCATAGCAATTGGGCACAGCAAGAACCAGCGGCAATGTACTCAGCTTCAGCAGTAGATAGTGATACGCAGTTCTGTTTCTTCGAGGACCAACAGACCAAAGATCGTCCGAGGAAATGACATGTACCAGATGTTGACTTGCGGTCCACACGATCACCAGCATAGTCAGAGTCAGAATATCCAATGAGATCAAAAGCCGAGCCCTTGGGGTACCATAATCCAAGTGTTGGTGTGTGAGCTAGATATCGAAGAATATGCTTCACAGCCTTATGGTGTGATTCCTTCGGTGTAGCTTGAAATCGGGCACACATGCAAACACTAAGCATTATATCTGGCCTAGATGCACATAAGTACAATAAAGAACCTATCATGGAGCGGTATACCTTATGATCGAAGTCAATACCATTTTCATCAGTGCACAGATGGCCATTTGTGGGCATAGGAATTTTGACGCCTTTGCAATCTTGCATGCCGAATTTCCTCAGTACATCCTTGAGGTATTTCTCCTGAGATATGAATATGCCATTGCGTTGTTGACGAATTTGAAGACCTAAGAAGAATTTCAACTCTCCCATCATAGACATTTGATATTCTTCACTCATCATATAGGCAAATTCATCACTATAACGTTGGTCAGTACAGCCAAAGATAATATCATCAACATATATTTGGCACACAAACAATTCACCATCATAAGATTTAGTGAAAAGGGTAGGGTCGAGTGAACCAGGTTTGAAGCCTTTCGTCAAGAGGGATTCCTTCAAAGTATCATACCAAGCCCGTGGGGCCTGCTTGAGGCCATAGAGGGCCTTGTTGAGTCTGAAGACTTTGTCAGGATTCTTTGGATCTTCAAAACCTGGGGGTTGAGCAACATATACTTCTTCCTCAAGCTTACCATTGAGGAATGCACTTTTCACATCCATTTGATATAAAGTGATATCATGATGGTTAGCATAAGCAAGTAATATGCGAATAGCCTCAAGTCTAGCAACAGGTGCAAAAGTTTCATCGAAATCAATTCCTTCAACCTGTGTGTAGCCTTGAGCTACAAGCCGTGCCTTATTCCTCACCACAAGGCCATTTTCATCTTGCTTGTTGCGGTAGATCCACTTTGTGCCGATGATATTGTGCTTGCGAGGATCTGGATGTTTGACCAGTTCCCAGACATTGTTGAGCTCGAACTGATGTAATTCTTCTTGCATGGCCTGAATCCACTCAGGCTCCAGAAATGCTTCATCTACCTTAGTGGGCTCTGTAATAGAGACAAAAGCATAGTGCCCACAAAAGTTAGACAAATGTGAAGCTTTTGAGCATGTGAGAGGACCTGGCGCTTTGATGTCATTGATGATCTTTTCAACTTGCACTTCTTTTGCAATGCGAGGATGAGCTGGTTGTCGTTGAAGAATTTGATCAGCGTTTTCTTCAGCACCATTTTCTTCAGCATTTTCTTCAGGTGCATTAGCTCGACGTTCTTCATGTTCTGGAATGAATTCTTCAGCAGATTCTTCAGTAGGAATGACATCCTCAGTAGCCTTGAACTTGATAGTTTCCTCAGGTGCTGGTTCATCTATCACAGTAGGTAGGTGCTCTCTTTGCGAGCCATTAGTTTCATCGAACCACACATCTACATTTTCAACAACTTTGTGAAGAACATTGTTGAAGACTCTGTAGGTGTGCGAGTCCTTTCCGTAACCAAGCATAAAACCTTCATGTGCTTTCGGTGCAAATTTTGAGTTGTGATGAGGATCTCTAATCCAACATTTAGCACCGAAGACTTTGAAATAACTTACATTGGGTTTCTTATCAGTGAGGAGTTCATAGGCAGTCTTTTTGAAGAATTTGTGAAGATATACTCTGTTGATGATGTGGCACACAGTATCAATTGCCTCAGTCCAGAAACGACGAGGCGTTTTGTATTCATCAAGCATATGCGAGCCATCTCAGCAAGAGTCCTGTTCTTGCGCTCCACGACGTCGTTCTGCTGAGGAGTATAAGGAGCAGATAACTCATGAGTAATACCAAGTTCATCAAGATAGTCATCGAGACCAGAATTCTTGAACCCAGTGCCATTGTCACTTCTGATGTGCTTGATCTTCACACCAAAGTTGGTTGAAGCCCTTGAGGAAAATCGTTTGAAGACATCCTGCACTTCACGTTTGTAAGTAACAAGGTGTACCCATGTGTAGCGAGAATAATCATCAACAATAACAAAGCCATATTGAGATGCTTCATTTGAAATAGCAGAATAATGATTAGGACCAAAGAGATACATGTGAAGCAATTCAAATGGGCGAGTGGTGGTCATGATAGTCTTCGCTGGATGCTTGGCCTTGGTCATCTTCCCAGCTTCACAGGCTCCGCATAGGTGATCCTTGAGGAATTTGACATTCTCGATGCCAATGACATGCTTCTTCTTCGCAAGCGTGTGCAAATTCCTCATGCCTGCATGACCAAGTCGTCGATGCCAGAGCCAGCCTTCTGAAGCTTTTGCAAGTAAGCACACGGCTGGTTGTGGTCCTGTAGAGAAATCAACAATATACAGGTCTCCTCTCCTAAAGCCTTCGAAGACTTTGGAATTGTCAGCTTCCATAACCACAACACAACGGTACTTGCCAAAGACAACAACCATATCAAGATCACAAAGCATTGAGACAGACATAAGGTTGTATCCTAAGGACTCAACAAGCATGACTTTGTCCATGTGTCGATCCTTTGTAATCGCAACCTTACCTAGACCCAATACCTGACTTTTGCCTTTGTCAGCAAAGATGATATGCTTCAGATGCGACGGAGATAATGGAGCATCCATCAATAGATTCTTGTCACCAGTCATGTGGTTTGTACATCCACTATCGAGGACCCACTCAGTGGCTTTGGGTTGATCATCCTGCAGATGAATTAGTGCAGCTTACAAACTCATATACTTCATCAGTGAAGAATATGACATCAATTCATCAGATCAATTTCATCAAGTAAAAGAACTGATAAAGCAATATGAGGACGTGAGAAATGAAAGTTCATTTCTTCATGATTAGCCTGCGTCCTATCAGGCATACTCAGGTCTCCAGCAAATTCTTCAGACGATTACGTACGTCTGGAGACCTGACCCTGCAGAAGAGATTAGTTCTTTTTCTTCACCACCCACATCTGAAGGGGTGGCAAAGAGTTCATCATTCTGCGAGCTCCATACGAGAAGGATGGCATAGAAGCCAGTCCATTTCGTTTCACATAAGAGGGGTTAGAGTAAGCATAAGAGTATGCAGAGAAATTCTTCGAGGAATTATGGACATAATGATTTGAAGAATAATGCACATATCCATAATCCTTAGATCTTCCCTGCGAAACAGACGGGTTAGCACGATGATGTTCATATGAGGACTTTGATCCATATGAGGAATTTGGTCCGTATGAGGACTTGAATCCATATGAAGAATTTGGTCCATATGAAGAATTTGATCTGGGGTTCCTATTCTTCACAGGTGGCATCATGATGACATTCACCTGAAGATTTTCAAGGCATCTTTTGGGAACCCAGATTTTCTTCATAGGGGAGCCGTTCCTGCAGTTAGTGCCAACATATCTAGCAAATACTTCACCATTCTGATTTTTGAACAGTTTATAGTTGGAGTCAATTGACTCATCATCAGAATGAGGAGATTCACATGCAAATCCAGATAAGTTAGATGGATCAACTGGAGGTCCCTTTGCAGCAACCCATGTAGTTTTGGGGTACTGCTCAGGCTTCCAATATGTACCATCAGCATTGAGTTTCCTCTCAAAGGCGATACCCTCTTTCCTAGGGTTCCTGTTGAGGATCTGCTTTTTAAGCACATCACAAAGAGCCTGATGCCCTTTGAGGCTTTTGTACATGCCTGTCGTGTACAATTCCTTCAGCCCTGCATCGTCAGTGATACTAGCAATGTCCTCAGATGAGGAATTAGTGATAGCAGAGGCATGTGAAGAATTTGAAACATTAGCAGCATTTGAACATTCAGGTGAAGAATTAGCAGATTCACGTTCAATGCACTTCAAGCATGGAGGAACAAATTCTTCCTGAGAAGCGCTGATTTGTTGAGCAAGTAATGAATCGCGCTCCTTCTGAAGATCTTCATAACTCACTCTTAGCTTCTCAAGGTCTTGCTTTCTTTGAAGAAATTCATAAGAAAGCTTCTCATGATCGGATAAGAGAGTGTTATGATGACTTTGAAGATTGTCAAACCTAGTCTGAAATCTCTGAAGATTTTCAGTCAGGGCTTTAGTGCGATCCAATTCTTCACCCAACATATCATCACTTTTGTCTAGCATGTTTTGAACCTTTTCTAAAGCCCTTTGTTGTTTTACAGCAATCTTAGCAAGTTTAGAATAGCTGGGCTTAAGATTTTCATCAGATTCATTCTCACTTGATTCAGATGAGGTATATTTGAGTACCTTGGCACCCTTTGCAATGAAGCAGTAGGTGGGAGCATAGTCATCATCCCCTTCATCAGCTTTGTTGGTGAGGTTATTTTTTTCGGTGTTGAAGATAGACTTGTTGAAGAATGCAGTAGCGAGAGCTAGGCTCGCCACTTCGGATTTGGACTCCTCAGATGACTCCTCTTCCTCATTTTCTTCAGATTCAGCCTCAGAGTCCATTCCCTTGCCAACGAATGCCCTGGCCTTCTTGGAGCTGCTCTTCTTGTGATATGAAGGCTTTGAGGATTTTGATGATGAGGATTTTGTGGATTTCTTCTTTTTCTTCGCATCATCAGAACTGTAATCCTTGTATTTGTTCTTCTTTGATTCCTTTTCCCATTGAGGACAATCTTGAATGTAATGTCCATGCTTCTTGCATTTGTGGCAGAGCCTCCTCTTGTAGTCACTTGATGAGGAATCACTGCTCCTTGAGGGTCTCCCAAAGCGACCACGTCTTGAGAACTTTTGGAACTTCTTCACAAGCAGAGCCAGATCATGGCTTAGTTCTTCAGGATCACCAAGGCTGCTACCAGAGTCTTCATCTTCGGACTCAGATACGGCCTTGGCCTTCAGTGCACGTGTTCTGCCATAGCTTGAACCATAGAGATCTCTCTTTTCAGCAAGTTGGAACTCATGAGTATTTAGCCTTTCGAGAATATTAGCGGGATCAAGTGACTTGTAATCAGCACATTCTTGTATCATCAATGCCAGAGTGTCAAATGAGGAATCAAGCGATCTCAGCAATTTCTTCACCACCTCATGGTCGGTGATGTCAGTGGCACCAAGTGCTTGAAGCTCATTTGAGATGTCAGTGAGGCGATCGAAGGTTTGTTGAACATTTTCATTGTCGAGTCTTTTGAAGCGGTTGAAGAGATTGCGAAGAACATCAACTCGAGAGTCACGCTGAGTTGAGACTCCTTCATTCACTTTGGACAACCTGTCCCAGATAAGCTTCACTATCTCCAAAGCACTCACTCTGCCATACTGTCCTTTGCTCAGATGGCCACATATGATATTCTTCGCTTGAGAGTCGAGTTGCTTGAATCTCTTCACATCAGCAGCATTCAGAGAAGGTGTGACTGAGGGAACACCATTTTCCACAACATACCAGAGATCGTTATCAATTGCTTCAAGATGCATTCGCATCTTATTCTTCCAGTAGGGGTAGTCCATCCCATCGAAGGTAGGACACCCAGCAGAGACCTTGATCATACCTGCGGTCGACATAACTAAAACTCCAGGCGGTTAAACCAAAATCACACAGAACAAGGGAGTACCTTGCTCTGATACCAATTGAAAGTGCGTTATATCGACTAGAGGGGGGTGAATAGGCGATTTTTATGAAATTCTTCACTGAGGAATTTGCTGGTGAGGAAATTCCTTAGCGAAGAACTACCAGCAGCGGAATGAGTACTCAAAAGTAAACATAACAGAATACAAGCATAGTCATCATGATGAAATGAAGACAGGCACAGAGTACAGAAGCGTAAACACAGGATAACACAGGATGAAGACAAACAGACTGAAGAAATTGAACTGAGGAAATTGAGAAAGTCTTCAGTCAAAGTCTTCAAACACAGATATGAACAAGCACACAACACAGTTATGAGGAAATGAAAGAGTTGAGGAAATAGAACCAGTAAGCTTGGTGAAGACAATGATTTGGTAGACCAGTTCCAACTGCTGTCTCAGTTGTACGTCTGGTTGGAGCGGCTGAGTATTTAAACTCGAGGACACACAGTCCCGGACACCCAGTCCTGAACACGCAGCTCAGGACACCCAGTCCTCACCGTATTCTCCTTGAACTAAGGTCACACAGACCTCGTCCAATCACTCGTGGTAAGTCTTCAGGTGACTTCCAAACCTTCACAAACTTGGTCACTCGGCGATCCACAATTCCTCTTGGATGCTCTAGACCATGACGCCTAACCGTCTGGAAGAAGCACAGTCTTCAAAGGTAACAAGCGTCGGATCCACGCAGGATCAATCTCTTCAGTGATGCTCAATCACTTGGGGTTTGTAGGTGTTTGGGTTTTGGGTTTTTGGTTTTTCCTCACTTGATGATTTTCACTCAAAGTCCTTGGAGGATGGGTTGCTCTCAAATGACAAGTGTCAGTTTCTCTCGGAGCAGCCAACCAGCTAGTGGTTGTAGGGGCGGCTATTTATAGCCTAGGGAGCAGCCCGACATGATAAGACATAAATGCCCTTCAATGATATGACTGTTAGATGGATAGATATTTTGGGACAACTGGCGCATAACACAGCAACGGTCGGAATTTTGAGTAGCAAAATCCTCAGGGCTATCATGTTCCTCACTGTATAGGAAATCCGCACTAGCGAATTCCTAACTCCTTAGTCAGAACAAATTCCTCAGAGACCAGAAGAACTTCGTCTCTGTCACTGAAGAATATGACTGGACTGTATGAGATTTCCAATGGCTTCACTCGAAGGGATTGGTAGGTGTAGGATTTTGAGTTGAGCATCACATGGAAATTTTTCCTTAGTATTTCCTCGACCCCCTTTAACAGTACGGTGTTTCCTATGACTCAAGAAAGAGAAAATGAAACTATGAAAACAAAAGTCTTCACGCTTTATGTTCCTCGAATGAATACCAAGTCTTCAAGGTCACACCATTTTCTTCACTTTCAAAGTCTTCAGAATGTCTTCAGAATACCAAAGTCTTCAGACGAAGAACTTCATTTTTAGGGGTCGACTTTCTTTGTAAATATCAAACTCCTCATAGACTTATAGACCTGTGTACACTCATAAACACATTAGTCCCTTAACCTATAAGTCTTCAATACACCAAAATCACTAAGGGGCACTAGGTGCACTTACACACCTTGAGTGCGGCAACATAACCTCTAGGAACTATTTCCAACTAAAGGTCTCTAAGCTCATCACATAACTCCTGAGGTAAACCTCCTGCTGTAAGGGTATTAACGTTACTCTTACGGCTCAAAGCATCTGCCACAACATTGGCTTTTCCTAGATGATAATGTAGACTCATGTCATAATCCTTTATAAGTTCCAACCATCTCCTTTGTCTGAGATTCAACTCCTTCTGCGTGAAGATATACTTCAAACTCTTGTGATCCGTGTAAACATCACAGCGATTCCCAATAAGATAGTGTCTCCATGTCTTGAGTGCATGCACTACAACTGCCAACTCCAAATCATGCGTGGCATAGTTCAACTCATGAGGTCGAAGATGTCGTGAAGCATAAGCTACAACCTTTCCCTCTTGCATAAGAACACCTCCAAGTCCCTGACGTGAAGCATCACAATACACCTGAAAGTCCTTGTGTACGTCAGGCGGGATTAGCACTGGGGCTGTAACCAAACTCTTCTTCAACTCTTGAAAGCTGGCTTCACACTCTTCAGTCCAAATGAACTTGGTGTCCTTCTTCAACAACACTGTCACGGGCCTTGCAATCTGGGATAAATTTTCAATAAATCTTCGATAATATCCTGCAAGTCCAAGGAAACTATGAATCTCGCCAACTGTGGTGGGTGCATTCCATTCTGTGACTGACTCTACCTTGGTAGGGTCCACTGCAATCCCTTCACCTCACACTACATGTCCAAGAAATCTGACTTCCTTGAGCCAAAACTCACACTTGCTGAACTTGGCATAAAATTGATGTTCTCTGAGCTTCTCCAAAACTAAGCGCAAATGTTTGGCGTGTTCCTCCTTATTCTTGGAGTAAACCAATATGTCATCAATGAATACCACAACAAACTTATCCAAGAACTCCATGAATACCTTGTTCATCATGCTCATAAAATAGGTAGGGGCATTAGTCAAACCAAAGGACATGACTGTATACTCATAAAGCCCATACCTTGTGGTAAAAGCTGTCTTGGGTATATCCTTCTCACGGATCTTCAATTGGTGATAACCCGATCAAAGATCGATCTTGGAGAAAACACTAGCTCCTTCTAGCTGGTCAAACAAGTCATTGATCATCGGTAGGGGATACTTGTTCTTGATTGTCACCTCGTTCAAAGAGCGGTAATCCACACACATCCCTAAGGTTCCATCCTTCTTCTCCACTAAGAGTATTGGGGCTCCCCAAGGTGATGAACTCGGGTGGATATACCCTTTCTCCAACAACTCCTTAATCTGTTTCTTGACTTCCTCCAAATCATTAGCGGGCATCCGATACGACCTCTTGGAGATAGGTCCTGTGCCTGGCAGCAACTCAATCAAAAACTCAATCTCCTGATCTGGCGGCATTACCCGGTAACTCATCCGGAAATACATCGGGATAATCCTTCACCATTGGTACTTCTTCCTGGACAACTTCCATAAGAGAGTTCACCTAAGTCCTCCTAGGTTTAAGCCTGGATATAAACTTAATCCTCTTTTTCTCTGGGGTGGTGAGAAAAATCGATCTACTAGCACAATCAATGTTTCCCTCATACTTGGACATCCAATCCAACCCTAGGATTACATCCAACCCTTGCGACTCTAGTATAATCATATCTGTGGGAAAAACATGTCCCCCTATGTTCAAAGGAAACTGGAAACATCCCTGACTAGCCATAGACTCAGCTCCTGGGGAACTCACTAGAATGGGTGACTTAAGAGCTATGGTAGGCAACTTATGTTTATCCACAAATCCCCTTGATATGAATGAATGCGATGCACCAGTGTCAAAAAGAATGAGTGCTGGAAATGAATTAACCAAGAACTTACCAATCACTGCGTCAGGCTGCTCATAAACCTCTTCCACATTGACATGATTCACATGCCCCTTAGTGAAAGGGTTGGGCTTCTTGCCTCCAGAATTCCCATTGCCATTTCCATTTCCATTCTGCGCCTCAGGACACTCATTGGAGTAGTGACCTTTCTTCTCGCACTTGAAGCAGGTGATGTGACTCAGATCCTTCTTCATTGGTGTAGAAGAGTTGAAATGCTACTGATTGCCATTTCCTCCATTGCCATTGCCATGCGTGTGACCATGGTGGTTGTGTCCATTTCCTCCATGATGAATGTGGCCTCCATGGTTATGGTGATTCCCTCCAAACTTGCTAGTGCCTGATCCAGAACTTCCTGGGTATGGGCTGTAGTGGGGTTTCTGTTGAACTCCAGAGTTATACTTCCCATGACCGTACTTCCTCTTACGATTCTCCATTTGTTGGTGCTTGCCTTCGAGAATGGTAGTCTTATCAACCAGCTCCTGATAGTCCGCAAAGGTTGCCACAGTCAACTGAACTCCCAACTCATCATTCAGTCCCTCCAGAAACTTCTCCTGCTTGGCTGCATCAATGGCCACGTCCTCTGGGGCATAACGGGCCAACTTACTGAACTCATCAACATACTGAGATACTATGCGTCCTCCCTGGCACAAGTTGCGGAACTCCTTCTTCTTCAGACTCATGGCTCCAGCTGAGACATGAGCAGTGCGGAACGCCTGCTAGAACTGAGTCCAAGTCACATTCTCCATGGGGTATGTGGTGGTGTAGTTCTCCCACCAAGCAGTTGCCGGTCCATCCAGCTGCTGGGCAGCAAACTTCACCTTCTCAGCATCATTGCATCCTGCTGTGGCCAGCTCCCTTCCTATCTTGCGAAGCCAGTCATCTGCAAGAAACGTCTCTGTGCTGCTGGAGAACACGGGTGGGTTCAGCCTCAGAAAACGGGTAAGACTGTCAACTGGGGGTGGCGGCGGTGGGTTGTTGTTGTTGTTGTTGTTGTGGTAATGGTTCTGGTTCTGAATGAGCATCTGCATAAGAGCATTCTGCTGCTGGATCAATTGCGTGAGCTCCGGTGGAAAGTTGAATCCGGGGTCATGTCTTGGAGGCATCTGATGGGTTTAGAGTGGATGAGGAGTTAGAATAGAATAAGGCCTAGTGAGTAAAATCACACTACCCATATGCACATGATAGCAATAAAACTTCAAATCACTCCAATTCAATTTCAAACAAAGAGGTTCACATGAATAATCAAACCTAAGGTAAGACATGTCACAAGATTTGACAAGGTCTTACAGATGAAATAAACTAATCGGATAACGAAATCGAATTTCTAAACTCTCATGGTGGCATAAAATCTAACTCTCATTACATGAGGACCAGTCAACCATGTCAACATCGGGTGTCCTTGCATCACTCTCCGTGTCGTCATCTCCGAGCTCATCATTTTGGTCCCTCTCTGGCTGACATAGGCACCGTACGAGTGATCCTCTTGGATGTTTTCTCCCTCATCCAGCTTCTCCTCGGCCTCCTCAAGCTCAAGCTTCAGGTTGTCGATCTTCTCCTGCAGTGCGTCCAGCTCTCCCTCATGCTCGATGCGAGTGTCCTGGAGCTCCTCCTCGAGCTCGGCCTTGCGGGTCATGAGGTTTTTGATGACGATCATGTTGTCGGACAGCTCTAGCTCCATCATGTGAATGTGCTCCTCCATGTCCTGGATATGGGATGCTATCGTCTCGTCCTCCAGGGTACGAACCACATCTCCATTTGCGTCACACCGTCCGTACATCACGAAGGAGGTCCTCTTGAGGTCTTCATCATACACCTCTCGAATGCGTCCGAGAGCAATGTGAGCAGCGATACCCCGGTCCTGCCCAAGCCCCATGTTGCGGTATCCAGATGGAAATCAATGGACTTGGTGCAGTTTCTGAGGATGCATCCGGGGATATGAGCATCGATCCTCCAACGTGTCTCCTCGGGCAGGGTGGCTGTGAAGGTTCCAGTGAATGTGGGAAGCCCAATCTTCAGGTGCTTCGCGATCTTCACCAGCTGCCGTCCAAAGGGCATGGTCTCATCGGGCTGCTCGAACTCAACAAGGGCGGATGACATCTACATTTTGAAAGAGAGAAGAAATTAGTATTGAAGCAGAGAAGGTACGAGACCAAAGGATATATAGGGAAAGTGAAAATATAGTTTTTATCCTATGGCTTTTCCATTTTCTAGGGGTCGCGTCCTACAGTCAACGTGTGCTCTGATACCATCTTGCAGCGACCCGACTCGATAAGAATCAAAGTCTCAGTGCTTACCATGCTAGTCCCTGGATTGACTTGCTAGCACACACAGTACTCGATGAAATAACAGAAATAACACACATCTCTTTATTACATCGATAGTCCAGGAGCAATACATTTATTACAAAATAGGGCATATAGCCAATAAGCAAATACTACGGAAGCAAAGTAATAAATGAGTCCAACTCCACCAGCAAGGTTGAGTGTAGAACATCGACCTATCGCACCTTAATCCTCGTCAGATATGTCTGCAACGTGATAAGTTGTAGCCATATAGGTCAGTACATTGAATGTACTGGCAAGTCACATCATAAGTGTAATGAACCTACTTGTACATGCAATTTGGCTGGTGGAAAGCTCTATGTTTAGTTTTTGCATAAAGCTAGTTTTTCCCTATTAGAAAAGATGTTATTCTACTACTATACATTTGCATAGGATGAGTTGGCAAACCCAACTCCATCCATTCCCAAGTTTCATTTAAAACCCAACTGTTCGATTAAAGGTGAGGAGATCTCCCGACATTTCCACTACTAGATGCTCAAGTTGTCCGTAACCGGGGACACGGCTAATCGATTAGGTTGACACTCTGCAGAGGTTTGCGCACTTTTCCCACAAGATTCGATCGCCTCCCTTGAAGTTCTCGCACTTCCTGGCATTTGAGAATAGGGTGACCGAGACATAGTCTATCGAAACTATTCCCCCTTAACCCACGGATAGGCCAGTACACCTACTCATTCTACATCTCCTAGCCCGTCCCGGAAGGGGTCACACTGACTACTCAACTAAGCCAGAGCCCATATTGGCTTGTGACTGCACACATACGCTTCTAGACATAAGAATACGATTGATCTCTTTGAGCCTGAGCGGACGGTCCACTGCACCACCATGGATTTCCCATGCGTGCCCCACTGTACTTCACCAACATTTCAACAATTTTCCGCCCAGGCAGTTCATTAATTATCTTAGGTCCTATTTACTACATTGTCACTCAAACTTTACAATGATCACTCCCCAATCCACGTCTACTTAGCGAAGCAACATAATTTAAAACGATGGCGACAATGTTATATGGTTCAGACCTACCTCAATGAACTACAGGGTGAAAAGCATAGTCATGCGGCATCAATTCCTACCATGCAGTCCTACCGCAAAGAACTAAGTGCATAATAAAAACATAGGTAATGAAACATGATCAAGATGCAACTTGCCTTGGTACTGCTGGTTGAATTCTAAAGACTGATAATATTCTGCTTCGCACTTCGTGCGATCTATCGCAAAGAAGATAAACAAACATAAGCAAACATTTCAGAAAACCAAGAAGAACATGCGAAGAAAGAAGTCTCGGAAAAACCAAATGAACATACAACACACTTAGCTACCACAAAAATATTCTAAATGCAAAACAACATAAGCCTATGGTTCAAAAAGTGATGTGAACTATAGTGCATACTATGCATACTAGTAAAAATATTACTGGACAGATTCTAGTGTGTGAAAAATTATTGTGACAAAGGCCAGGTGATAGGGTTTGGCTACGGTGACAAAGCGTAAAAAGAATCAACTTAATCAGAGCTACGGTTTGGGAGATATGGCCATTTGAAGTTCAAATTCAAATCTGAATAAATTCAAATTTGAATCTGACAAAACTTTGCAGAAAGGATACCACTGGATAGATCTAAACATGACGAAAAATTTGTCGTTGGTTTTCATCGAGTTTGGATCTATGGTTAAAAAGTTGTGGCTACTCGAAGTTCAGGGACTAATCTGCTAATCATAGGGACTAAACAGAGAAGAAAACTATCGCAAACATGTCCCTGGCCACGTGGCGGATTGCGGGTGGCTAAGCAGCGTCCGCTGCGGAGGCTATACGGCGAATGGCCGCTAAATAAGAAAAACAACGGCGACGGCTAACTAAAGGAAAACCAACGTTCGGTTTAAATAAAACCGCACGGTTTAACGGGAACCGACCGGTAGTTTTTAAAATAAAAACCGCGGTTAACCACATACCGGTTTGACTAAAAAAACAACAACTAATCTAATCTAATCTAAGCCGTTGATCTTCGATCTAACTAACAAGAGGAGGTGCGGCGGCTTACAGCGGCTGGCGACGTCGGCGACGAGCAGAGGACAGCGGCGCAACGTCGGGCGATGGCGGGGCAGTGGCTACGGCGGTCCTCGGCATCGAGGAATAATACGGGGAGGTGTGGCGCGTCGAGGGCATCGCGAAGGTGGTGTCGGCGTTCGTCGGCGGCGTCGGGACGGGGCGAGGCGAAGACGGCGGGGCTCGGTGCTCCAGCGACTCCAGCGTCGACAGTGCAGTGGCTCCGACGGTACCTAGGAGCAAAAAAACGTGTCAAACAGATGCTCGTTGTCGCGGGAATCCAATTGACAAAGGAAGGAGAGCTAGGGGTGCCACAGACGACGAAATGGACGATGGAGTGGCGCGGCTCCGGCGAGATGCGAACGGCGACAGCGAGCAGTAGGGGCGGCGTGGGAAGAAGCGGGAAGGCGAGGTTGGAAGAGGGGGTCCTGGCCTTTATATAGGCGCCGCTAGAAGCGCTACGGGGCTGCAGATAAGCCTCATCCGCGAGGGAGCCGAGCGGCGGTTGCGGGGGTGCGTCGAGGATGTTTATCCCGCGGGCTGCAGGAGGTTGGGGACGAGCTGACGAGCAGGGCCCGCCTGGCAGCGGCGGCGAGAGGAGGCGAGCGAGGGCGCGTGCGGGACGGTCGACCGACGCGGAGGCGTCGAGCGCTGGGGCGCTGGGGCGCTGGAGGGCGCTGGCCTTGGGCCAAATGGCCAGCTGGGACGGTCGGGGCGCTCCTGGGCCAAACCCAGTTTCGGTCCAGGCTGGTGAGTGCTTGTTTTTTAAAAAAAACGAAGACTAAAGTGGCCCTAAATAAATTCAAACTAATTTGCAAAAACACCACAATAATTTATAAAATATTGTACAATATTTAGAGCCTAATGAACATTAACTTCAGCACCGAAAATTTTGAAAATATTTTCCTAATGCAATTAATGCACTTTTTGCAAATAAAATAAATACCAATAAACTCCAAAACTTCAAATAATATTCAAAATAAAATTTCTCACTCTTTTATATTTTGAGGAAGTCGTCTTATCCCCTCTCATTTGTTTTTTTTCTCGAGTGGAAAAATATTATTTGAATATTTTAAAAACTCCAAAATGCAAAGAAATATGATATGCATTGAATGATGTTACATGTGCATTACCGAGAGGGCCCAGAGATCCCTCTCCGATACACGAAGTGACAAATCTTAATCTTGATCTATGCCAACTCAACAAACACCTTCGGAGACACCTATAGAGCATCTTTATAATCACCCTGTACGTTGTGATGTTTGATAGCACACAAGGTGTTCCTCCGGTATTCGGAAGTTGCATAATCTCATAGTCAGAGGAATGTGTATAAGTCATGAAGAAAGCAATAGCAATAAAACTAAACGATCATAATGCTAAGCTAACGGATGGGTCTTGTCCATCACATCATTCTCTAATGATGTGATCCCGTTCATCAAATAACAACACATGTCTATGGTTAGAAAACTTAACCATCTTTGATTAACGAGCTAGTCAAGTAGCTAGAGGCATACTAGGGACACTCTGTTTTGTCTATTTATTCACACATGTACTAAGTTTCCGGTTAATGCAATTCTAGCATGAATAATTAAAATTTATAATGACATAAGGAAATATAAATAACAACTTTATTATTGCCTCTAGGGCATATTTCCTTTAGCAAGTGATTCTCAAATCTCTCTTACGTCATCGACCAAGTGCTTGAATTTTGCTATGAATCGGTCGCCACTGGCAGAGCTAGAGGGGTCAAGTGGGGGCAAACGATGCCCAAAGTGTAGCGCCGGTTACGGTCAACCAACGCAGACCGGTCGAAACCATGACATAGTGGCAAAACCATAAAAGTAGCAAAGTGGCTTGGACATGACAAAGATTTTTTTGAAACTAATGGCAAATCAAACGGGTGGGACACAACTAAAGGCATGGAAATGATTATGCTTTTCTTCTTCGGGGCGATGATTTGCTACGTAGATCGCGGTCACTGGCATCATCTTGTCTACATTGATGATTTCTTAGCGGCTACTTATACAAGCTTTTGGGTTTCAACAAGTTTTCTACGCCGAGATGGAGATTCTGAGGCGACAACAACACGCGTGGGCGGATGTACGAGGAAAGGATACTTCGGCACCCCAAGGGTTCGGATGATTAAAAAAATTGTACGGTTATTTTTGTAAGGGTCTATATTTTTCATATATATGACTTTAGCCTTTTCACACAAAAAAAAGAGTTAAACCAATGGAAAAATATTTCATGAAATATACTATGTTGGGTTATGTGTGTAGGCTATGGGGATATAGAAATATACTATGTCATTATCACAATTTCTATATCCCCATATCAATGCCGAATATTTGAAGCAGACATCTTTACACATTTTGTCAAGTCTAGCTTTCCTCTTTGCTTGCAAAAGCCATGCAGTTACTATGTATGCTAAGGCTTAAGAATATCATGGAGTTGCAACAACCTGCAGTCTAGTTGCCAAAGAATTAAAGGCTTCAGATTTGAACTCCCTGCACAACCGCTTGGTGTACTTATACCTTACTTTAACATGCTCGTCTATTTAACATGCTCGTCTATTTTTTGCAGGTTGGTGCACAAACGGAATAAAGGCGATCACTACATAAGTTAAACCAACGGTTGGATGGTTTGTCTATTTTTTGCAGGTTGTTCATGCAGTTCCATCATGTGAATAGACTTCACACTATTTTCTTTCTAGAGTAACTTTAACATTCAGTCGTCAATGTAGATTTGTCCATGTACTACCAGACAGTAAAATTCTTTATCATGGACTACTAATATATAAAAATATTACTGGATTATTAATAAAAATATATTCTTAGTTTTTGGCAGATATAATTAGATTTAATATCATGAAAAGTGCTTCATAATATTTCTGGAATTTAAACTGTTCACTGACAAACTCAAAAAGGAAATTACAATCGAAGTTCTATGTTGCAGTTTTTGCATGTATATAAAACAGGCCAACATTTTTTCACTGTTATGTGTGGACAAAAGCTGCATAAAGCGATTTTGTTATTTCAGAAAGGTGACTATTATTACAAGTCAGTGTTGATGACTCCTCGATCTTTCATGAGTTATGCATGAACATATATGATGAGAAAATCTTGATCTTATGGCTATGAGTAGTTGTCTAGAAATAACTGTTTCTAAGTCGATTTAGCCATAAATAGCCTTTTTTTTGTGGGTAATTTAGCCATATATAGTCCCTCCCAATTACTAGTAATTACTTCTGACTAGCGGGACGACGATATTCACCCTTTAGTTTGCAAAATGTGTATTCCATGTGAATGTGATCTTGCTGCCTTTTTTTTGACGGGATCTTGTTGCCTTTTTTATCACAAATACACGTCTGATGGTGATTAGCACTTTTTTTTTACAATTGGCGTCTCAACAATCGGCCTTTAATAAGCAGCGATTAGCACACAACACAAATTCAAATTATTAACCAGAAAAAACCAACGATGTGCCACAAACCTTATTTGATCGATCAACAGTTCAACACATGATCATGTTCAACAGTTCAACACATTACACATGATCATCACAGTTCTAATTAAGGCCCTCCTTGATCTCTGCCATAAACAGTGCATGCATGCGCCTATCTAGCCAGTTAATTACCAATTAACGGCGATGCAATGCTCTAACAACACAGATCGATCGACAAGTTGATGGAGGCTGCAGCCGGCTGCTTCCTGCGATCGATCGTTCCATTGCCACGGTTCACGAGGACACGCCGACGCCGAGGAAGTCGATGAACGGTGGCGCATCCTTCGTTTTCAGTGGTTCATCGCCGTCGACATGGTAATCCTTCCTGTGCTGATGGTCAGGGCCGCCACGGCCATCCAACGCTAGTGCTTCTCTTGAAGGTGGGGAGGAGAAGGCGATGGAGTGAGAAGACGGCGCCGCCGGTTGCTTGCCGCCGTCCAGGTAGCTACTGTACCTTGACAGCAAGCTCTGGTTTCCTGAAGCGCCGTAGCCATTGAACAGTACTGGAGTAGAAGAAGGCGCCACTGCCGCCGCAGCCGGCGGTGAGCCGAAGAAACCGCCACCACTAGGCTTGGAGAAGCCAAAGCAGAAGGAGCCGGCCGACGCGCCGGCGAAGTCGAGCTGGGCGCCGCCGCTGTAGTAGGACGGGAAGGTGGACGAGGCGGCCTTGGCGAGGAGCCTGCAGCGCTCACGGCTGCGGCGGGCCCTGACGACGTGCCAGTGATTCTTGACGGCGTTGTCAGTGCGGCCAGGAAAATGGCGGGCGATGAGAGCCCACTTGTTGCCGTGGACTCGGTGCGCCGCTAGCAGACGCTCCTCCTCTTCCTCCGTAAACGGCCGCTTGTTGATCCGCGGGTCAAGCTGGTTGAACCACCGGAGACGGCAGCTCTTGCCTACAATTAATTACCACAAACTAGTTTTAAATATTCGAAATAAAATTGAAAATTTAGCACGTCAGGGAAATACATTCTAGCAATTATTAATAATGAAAGAAATCATAATTCAGTGCAATTCATTGACGAAGGAAGAATTCGTAGTTTTTTATTTATTTTGGCCAATATGGGGAATTCATGGTTAAGTAGTGCAATTTTGCAAGGACGTGAAATTCTGATATAGCACTGTAATGTTGTAGGATTTGTGGGACAAATTAATCGGGCGAGTAATTACATAATTAACGCACTCAAGAGAGTAGGTCAGGGCACATAAAGGTTATTGCGTACAAATCGATTTAGTTGCATCAACCTGCATGCATGCCTGAGAGAGACGAGTGAAGAAATCTTCTCATTAGGCTAAGCCGTGTAGGTGATCAACTCTTGACACATGCATCCATATATACATGGATTTTTCACATGTATAAACATAAAACTAACCGTGCTTTGCCTGGTGATTATCTAATTAATGCTGTCTCAGTGTTGCTAGTAAGAACACACCCTACCGCATCTTTTACATTAAGGAACTGTACAGGGTTTTAGTTATGTTGTTGCTTCCCTTTACCTCATACTATGTAACTTTTTTGTGAAAAATATTATGCAGCTGTATATGTTTTGGGAAAAAATTAGTTAAGTGAAACTAAAAGAGGAGATTTAGAATAAAGTTGCATGCATGCTAATTTCACCTTGTTCATGAATTTTGCAAGCTAGTAGTCATGCAAATAAAACCTTGTGTTCATAATTTCTTCTTCAATCTAGAACAAGTATTTCAGGGATATAACTAATTCCGAACTGCTAAAATTTTGTATGTTATCAATTAGACAAAGATCACTTAATCGTACCTGTTTGCCTTTATGGCCATCAGACTAGATTTATCTTTGGTCTAAGAAAAGTAACACTAATCTTTCCAAATTTCCGAAAATATTAGGAGAATTGTGTATCATTCCATTGAAGCGCCTTGAAAGATAGAAAAAGTTACATCCATAAGCACAGCAAGAGAACTATATAGGTACCGCAAAACAAATTCAACTCGTCATCGTGCACATTAACGAACAACTTATATGATCCTACTGTTTTTTGGGTATAACACAAAAACTCACTAACGAGGCATAATTTTAATTAACTTATATCTAAATAATCTTCTATTTTCAAGATACCCAAAAACTAAGCCCAGCGCAGATATCATTCCCCTCGAGGAAGGATTTTCTTGGTAGATGGCACAAACAGCTAAAACAACCTGCTGCCCGTGCAGAAATTAGTATGGCAAACCCCCCTAAAAAAAAGTATGATAAACTGAACCAAGGTGCGTAGATCATCTACTTCCTGAGCACAAATCGCATCAACCAAAGTCAATTTCTCATCAAGGTTATATGCATCAACGTCATTTGAAAAAGGAAATTAAGAAACATTTCTTGTTGGAAACAGATCGACGATCAACGAGATAGGCCGGCAGTTTCACCCACCTGATCTGCCCTCGAGCTTCTCGGCTATGGAGTTCCAGTTCTGGGGGCCGTACTTCTCCACGAGCTGGCGCAGCTTCTCGTCCTCCCCCGGCCGCCAGTGGCCTCTCGGGCACAAGGACGCTGGCTTCCCGCCGCCTTCCGACGTGTTGGTCGTCGACGACAACGACGCCATCGGCCTTTGCCGGCCGGAGAAAAGGCGGAGGATCGAAGCCTGGCCGACGAGAGAGCTCCGAGCTGCGCTTGAGAGAGAGGAAGCTAATGCGTTTTTGGTCCGTAATGAGCTAATGGCCACAAGTCAGAGGCGCGTATGTATATAGAGGTAGAGTGAGAGAGAAGGCTATGGTGTGTGTGTTAGCTTTACCCACACACACGCACGCAGGTAATGACACGCATATTGGGCTAGGGTTTGGGGAAGAGGTCCTTTTAGTTTAGTTTTACACGACAAGAGAGAGGGGGAGCTGTGAATGATGCATGCACGCTCACATACACCGCTAATGGAGTATTCAACATCTCTCTTTCTCCCTCTCTCTCTCGTGCGTGTGTGTAGGGCTAGCTACCGTGTGTCCATGTCATCTCTATCTCCCACCAACTTGCCCCGTTTGGCTATTCGCCAGAGACCACTCCTCTCACAGCCCCCATCCAACACAAACCTATCCCCGGCCGGATTACTTCCAGCTGCAATATTTGTACTTCTTCTCTAACTTCCCTAACAATATTCTCCCCCCTCCCCTCCTCCATATGCAACGCAAAGACATCATCAACTTTCTTAACAAACGATCTTATCTAAACAACTCCCTGCCCTGTTGTACGTCTTCTTGACGCTTCGTTTCAATTACGTATGCCGTTTGTTCTGACACCTATTTATATTACATCACAGATCAAACGGGACTTTTTTCTTATGATCTTATGTTCCATGTAGTACAATAATTCCTCCATATGTACGCATCTCATTTACACCAGATGAAAAAGTTGAGAGAGGTTGTTATGGTCAACATCTGGGTGCACCCCCAAGAGGGCAAACCGTTCTATCCCAGCCATTACAGCCATACACAAAAACAGCAGCCGTAGTAATGGCCAATGAGCTAGCACACACACAAGGAAGGTGGTTGGCTGCCTGCATCCTGCAGAGCAGAAGCCCAAAACCTGCAAACCTTTGCAGCATGGGATGTGCTGCAGAAATGGGATGCATTCAAGCGTTCCATGCCGCCCACTGTTCGTTTTGTATGGGTGGTATGGAGTAACATGCATATCTTGATGTGAGCGAGAACAGTAGATCGGTACATGCATATGCACTCTGCGCCGTAAATGTGACCATCACCATGTGGCCTGCAGGGATGTTGCTCTGCACTATTAACTGCTACGTACGTTTGATGTACACATGTAACTAAGCAAAACGCATGCGCTCTCCAAGGGGTGTCCGGTGTCCTGTCCTTCACTGGTACATTCAATTTGTACTTGCAGAACAAACGGTAGAAGGGTGAACAGTTTATATTCACAAAATGGGTTCTACAACGATTTTCCAGGAGACCGGAGAAAACATGAACCATAGAAGCATTTAGGAGACTAGATTACAGAACCAAAAAAAAGTCAAACCTGTGAATATATTAGTTGCTATAATACTGGTCCTTCCAGTTTTGTCTTTACATGTACAAATGGTCAATATTTTGCTCAACTGTTTGCGAGTGAACATCTTATAGCATATATATGGTCAATACTTTGCTCAACTTAACTGAAGCTGCGCCAGCTGCCAGTATTAGAAAATGTACAAGAGTGTTGCTGCGTAGAGCAGAATTAACACTCATGCATAGCTTTGTTCTGGTATGACTTGGCTTTTCTTTGGCGTTCTTTTGTGTGTGCGTGTGTGTGCGCGCGCTGGTTTTGGTTGTCTGCATCCTAGCTATGCAAAAGCTGGGTTTGTGCCCATTGTGTATGTATCTCCTGCTTGATGCCTCATGTTGAGTCAATAAAATTCGCTCATTGTCGCAAAACAGAGTTAACACTCATAAAAAACTAAAAGGCTTACTGCTTGGACGTTCCTATAACTAGCCCTAAGAATATAACTAAAACTGATCAACCCTTCCACCCAAATATGTAACATTGATAGCCCTTGTTTGGTTTAGCAAAGCAAGCACATATTTATGCAAATGGAATGGGAAACTGCTTAGCATAACTAAGTGGGGAAGTAGGCCCCAACAACAATGGACAAAATGCACATCCGTAGCAAACTGCGGAAATCTGATGCAACCACTAACCAAAACATGCACTACACATATATATTCCTTCCTAGATGCAAGTGTGAAGAGACAAATATATCTCGGTTTTTTTTTTTTGCGGGGAAAATATATCTCGGTTTTTACTGCATATACAAAGTGATTTTTTGCTGACCGAGACTTTTTCAATTTTCAGGGTTTTAGTTAATTAAATCACCAAAAAAGTACCTTCAGCTCATTGGCTATAAGTAGCCTATCTGCAACAAGTATGACAGTGCCACCTATTTAAACGTACACTTCGCGGATGCACCCGATTGCAATAGCTTTCCATATTAAACATATGGTCATACATCACAAATACGCCCCCCTAAATTTTGTAGTCAAAGTAGTTTCACCCGTGAGATGCCGACGTTGAAAATTCGGGCGCCAACGACCTATTAACAATGACTTGAATACAGTTTCAGGTTACGAATTCCGTTCTAAGAAAGTGTGATTGATAACGCACTCGCAACCGCTAGTATTATATGAACCATTGTTTAACTAGTGCATAAGTTAAAACAGGTTAGTTTGTGAGTCTGACTTGGCATGTGTTGAGGGTGTAGCTTTAGCTTGCTGCTTTGGAATTAGAATCGGTTCCAGAAAGGTTTTGGTGATATCAACAGGTGTTGTGAACCTTGAAGGAAAAAGCAGCCAAAGTTACCACAAGATCAATGTAGTGTTACACAAGTTTTAGGCTGGTAAAGGATTGAGAGCTTTGATAAATCATGACTACAAGAGCTAATTGAAGAGCTTAATCAGAATCATCCTAACTAATATAACATGCAATAGGCACACATGCAGTCGGCATGTCCGTTGATCGTTTCGATCAAACTGTTTTAATCTAACTATTTTCGTTGCGAAGGTTCCTAATCATTTGCCATTAAGTAGTCGACACGATGACATGGATAATCCCAAAAAGGAACCAAAAGAGCTCCCCAGCTGTATAGCTGACATGTCTAGAGGGAGTTGTACAGCTGGCCACGCCACATTCCGGACATAATAATTAACTGATTCCGTCAGGCAACGCTAATTTTGGAGATTGACACGCTAACTTTTCTTGTATAATTGTGATTGTTAAACGGTATGTTGACTCAGCTAGGGAATTAAATAGTACTAACACCCACGTGTGCATGATGGAGCCACCTAGGAGCATGAGAAAGAACAAGCACTATCTAATCGACACTTGATATATAATAATGTCCAAAAGAGATGAGAGATTTTCAGGCATTGACAGGGACTTGCAACCAATCCCCTGAAGAGATGGGAATGACAAGAAAACGGAAACTCTTACCAAAGTACATATGATTTCGTATCATCTTAAACAAGGAACCGAAGGTGTAGTGTACTATTAAACTATGGGGTGTGACCAACTACTTGAGATTCTACAATGGTTAATGAGTATGATTTTGGAAATTAATTATCTATTTGTTTTTTTGAAACAGAGGCATAAGATTGGCTTCATCCATTAAATAATGAGAGAATAGAGTTTAGAGTTTTACAAAACACCCCACACAAGCGGCATGCCAATTACTCACACATGATATGCTGATCTGACACCTCCTCCCCCACCCCCCGCGCGTGCGGCAGCGTCGTGCCGCACCGGGGCAACCCCGCCGGCCGCCTCCAGTAGCCACAAGCGACCCCCACCTCCTACCGCCGTCGCCGAGGGCACCACAGGCTAAGCCTGTGGGCCGCAGCGGCGGCGGCATCAATCCTCCTCAGCCCGCGATTGGATCTGGGTGGCAGCGCTCTACTCCGGCCGGATCAAGGGAGGTGGCGCGGGCCGGCGGCGACCAGGGTCGGCGTGCTAGAGCCGGTGACGGCGAGATCTCCGCGGCGGCGGCTAGGGTGCCCGATCTGGGCCCAGATGGGCTTCAGCGGGCCGCTCCACATGCTGTCGTGCATCTCCGCTGATCCGGCGAAGTCAAGCGGCTTCTGGGTTAGACCTGCAACACGAGGACGTCAGGGGCTCCAGCCCTGGACGTGGCAGTGGTGGCCATCTCCTTCGAAGGAGGTGGTTGGCCTGATGCTAGATGGGCAGATCTCGAGATCCATCATCTTGCTCCAGCTGCGAGTCGGGAAGACATAGTTGCCAGTGAAAACCGAGCCGATGGCAGGCGATGGCGGCATTCTGTGTCGTTACCTTGATGAAGGTGTTGAGGAACGTAGTAATTTCAAAAAAAATCTACGCACACGCAAGATCATGGTGATGCATAGCAACGAGAGGGGAGAGTGTCGTCCATGTATCCTCGTAGACCGTAAGCAGAAGCGTTATGACAACACGGTTGATGTAGTCGTACGTCTTCACGATTGACCGATCCTAGTACCGAACGTACGACACCTCCGTGATATGCACACGTTCAGCTCGGTGACGTCCCACGAGCTCATGATCCAGTAGAACTTCGAGGGAGAGTTCCGTCAACACGACGGCGTAGTGACGCAGGGCTTCGCCTAAGCACCGCTATGATATGACCGAGGTGGATTATGGTGGAGGGGGGCACCACATGGCTAAAAGACCAATGATCAACTTGTGTGTCCATGGGATGCCCCCTGCCCCCGTATATAAAGGAGCAAGGGGGAGGCTGGCCGGCCCTAGGAGGGCGTGCCAAGAGGAGGAGTCCTCCTCCTAGTGGGAGTAGGACTCCCCTTTCCTAGTCCCACTAGGAGGGGGAAGGAAGGAGTGGGAGTCGGGAAAGTCAAGGGCCCCCCCTTCCTTGTCCTATTAGGACTCAAGGGGAGGGGGCGCGCGGCCTGCCGTGGCTGGCCCCTCTCTCTCCACTAGGGCCCATCAAGGCCCATTAGCCCCAGAGACTTGTGCAGGAAATATTGAATATTCGGATATCCTAGAGACTTGGTGAGTATTCTACATGTGCAAAACTAGCTTGCACCCATTGTATGTGAATGTAGAGCTTATCACACCCGATCATCACGTGGTGTCTCGGCATGACGAACTTTCGCAACAGTGCATACTCAGGGAGAACACTTATACCTTGAAATTTAGTGAGAGATCATCTTATAATGCTACCGTCGATCTAAGCAAAATAAGATGTATAAAAGATAAACATCACATGCAATCAATATAAGTGATATGATATGGCCATCATCATCTTGTGCCTTTGATCTCCATCTCCAAAGCACCGTCATGATCACCATCGTTACCGGCTTGACACCTTGATCTCCATCGGAGCATCGTTGTCGTCTCGCCAACTATTGCTTCTACGACTATCGCTACCGCTTAGTGATAAAGTAAAGCAATTACATGGCGATTGCATTTCATACAATAAAGCGACAACCATATGGCTCCTGCCAGTTGCCGATAATTGTGTGACAAAACATGATCATCTCATACAATAAAATTTAGCATCATGTCTTGACCATATCACATCACAACATGCCCTGCAAAAACAAGTTAGACGTCCTCTACTTTGTTATTGCAAGTTTTACGTGGCTGCTACGGGCTGAGCAAGAACCGTTCTTACCTACGCATCAAAAACCACAACACGATATAGTGATTGCTTTTTGATCTTCAGAAAGAATCATGTTCATTGAATCCGATTCAACTAAAGCTGAAGAAACAGACACCCACTAGCCACCTGTATGCGAAGCAGGTCGGTAGAACCAGTCTCACGTAAGCGTACGCGTAATGTCGGTCTGGGCCGCTTCATCCAACAATGCCGTTGAATCAACAATCAACTAGTGACGGCAAGCAATATGTATATACCCACGCCCACAACTCCTTTGTGTTCTACTCGTGCATATAATATCTACGCATAAACCTGGCTCGGATGCCACTGTTGAGGAACGTAGTAATTTCAAAAAAATTCCTACGCACACGCAAGATCATGGTGATTGATACGTCTCCATCGTATCTATAATTTTTTATTGTTCCATGCCAATATTATACAACTTTCATATACTTTTGGCAACTTTTTATACTATTTTTGGGGACTAACATATTGATCCAGTGCCCAGTGCCAGTTCCTGTTTGTTGCATGTTTTTTGTTTCGCAGTAAATCCATATCAAACGGAGTCCAAACGGGATAAAAACTGACGGAGAATTTTTTTTGGAATATATGTGATTTTTGGGAAGAAAAATCAACGCGAGACGACGCCCGAGGGGGCCACGAGGCAGGGGGCGCACCCCGGGGGGTCAGGCGTGCCCCTGACCCTCGTGGCCACCCCGTAAGGCAGTTGATGCCCTTCTTTCGCCGCAAGAAAGCTAATATCCGGATAGAGATTGTGTTAAAATTTCAGCCCAATCAGAGTTACGGATCTCCGGGAATATAAAAAACGGTGAAAGGGCCGAATAAAAAAACGCAGAAATAGAGAGAGACAGAGAGACAGATCCAATCTCGAAGGGGCTCTCGCCCCTCCCACACTATGGAGACCATGGACCAGAGGGGAAATCCTTCTCCCACCTAGGGAGAAGGTCAAGTAAGAATAAGAAGAAGGGGGGCTCTCGCCCCCTCACTTCCGGTGGCGCTGGAACACCGCCGAGGGCCATCATCATCACTGCAATCTACACCAACACCTCCGCCAACTTCACCAACATCTCCATCACCTTCCCCCCTCTATCTACAGCGGTCCACTCTCCCGCAACCCGTTGTACCCTCTACTTGAACATGATGCTTTATGCTTCATATTATTATCCAATGATGTGCTGCCATCCTATGATGTCTGAGTAGATTTTCGTTGTCCTATCGGGGATTGGTAAATTACTATGATTGGTTTAATTTGCTTGTGGTTATGTTGCTATCCTTTGGTGCCCATCATATGAGCGCGCGCGTGGATCACACCATAGGGTTAGTTGTATGTTCATAGAACTATGTATTGGAGGGCAAGAGTGACAGAAGCTTCAACCTAGCATAGAAATTGATGCATACGGGATTGAAGGGGGACCAATATATCTTAATGCTATGGTTGGGTTTTACCTTAGTGAATGTTAGTAGTTGCGGATGCTTGCTAATAGTTCCAATCATAAGTGCATAGATTCCAAGTAAGTGATGACATGCTAGTAGTGGCCTCTCCCACATAAAACTTGCTATCGGTCTAGTAATACCACCACTTTTCCACACTCGCTATACCAACTTTATTGTTTCTTTATCTAAACAGCCCCTACTTTTTATTTACGCGCTCTTTATTATCTTGCAAACCTTTCCAAAAAGACCTACAAAGCACTTCTAGTTTTATACTTGTTCTAGGTAAAGCGAACGTTAAGAGTACATAGATTTGTATCGGTGGTCGATAGAACTTGAGGGAATATTTGTTCTACCTTTAGCTCCTCGTTGGGTTCGACACTCTTACTTATCGAAAGAGGCTACAATTGATCCCCTATACTTGTGGGTTATCAAGACCTTTTTCTGGCGCCGTTGCCGGGGAGCCATAGTGTGGGGTGAATATTCTCGTGTGTGCTTGTTTGCTTTATCACTAAGTAATTTTTAGTTGCTGTTATAAGTTGTTCTCTATCTTTAGTTATGGATATGGAACACGAAATACCAAAAAAATTAGGTGTGCCAGCTACTCATGGAGATGAGGAACCTCCTGAAACCCTCGATGCTCATTATGTGAAAGAGATTATGTACTACTTTGATAATCCTGAGAAAACCCCATTCAATTATGTTATGGGAGACACGTTGGATCAACATGAATACTTTAGGGATTATCGCTTGACTCAAAAAGGGAAACTATTATGGGATCAAATTCATATGTCGCATTGGTATGATCGGGAACTATGCTTGAGATATGATTATACTTGTTGCTCTAGGATGAAGGCTCCACACCTTCCCTTTTCATGCAAATTTAATGATGATAAAACCTTGGCTTCTTATGCTAATGGTATATATGATTACTATGATGTGGAAGAAATAGAAGAATTTGTTGCTTTTATGGGTGATTATGAAATTGAATCTTTGTTTAAAGAGTGTGAAAATTTTGATGATTCAGTTTATAGACCTGAAAATTTAGCTATCCTTAAATATTGCTATGAGAATTATGAATTCAATTCCGATATTGATGATTCTATTGAGAGAGTCTCCGCTGTCCAAGAAGAGCCTAATATTTTGCAGGAGCCTATGAAAGAAGAAATTAATGACATTGTGATCTCATTGGATGAAAAAGATGAGGAGGAGAGCGAAGAACAAAAGGAGGAAGAGCGGATTGATCACCCGTGCCCACCTTCTAATGATAGTAACTCTTCAACTCATACATTTTTTAATTTCCCTTCGTGCTTACGGAAGGATGATTTCTATGATGACTGTTATGATCCCGTTGATTCTCTTGAAATATCCCTTTTTGATGATGCTTGCTATGCTTGTGGCCAAGATGCCAATATGAATTATGGTTATGGAGATGAACTTGCTATAGTTCCTTATTTTAAACATGAAATTACTATTGCACCCACGCATGATAGTCCTATTATCTTTTTGAATTCTCCCAACTACACTATATCGCAGAAGTTTGCTCTTGTTAAGGATTATATTGATGGGTTGCATTTTACTACTACCATGATGATTTTGATAGATATAATATGCATGTGCTTGCTGCTCCTACTTGCAATTATTATGAGAGAGGAACTATATCTCCACCTCTCTATGTTTCCCACGCGATAGAATTGCAAGAAACTGCTTATGCTATGTATTGGCCTTTACTTGATGTGCATGAATTGTTCTTGTATGACATGCCGATGCATAGGAAGAGAGTTAGACTTCGTAATTGCTTGATATATGTTACTTTGTGCTCACTACTAAATGCCAAATTATTGCTAATTCAAATTGGCTTTGATATACCTTGGGATCCGGGTGGATTCATTACTTCAGTACCTTATGCCTAGCTTAATGGCTTTAAAGAAAGCGCTGCCAGGGAGACAACCCAGAAGTTTCAGAGAGTCATTTATTTCTTTTGTGTGCTTTTATGAAGTTTAAAAATAAAAATAAAGTGTCAAGGTTTGCCTTTAGGATGTTTTAGATTGCTTGTTGGTTTGTGCGGTGCAGGACAGAAACTTTGGTTGTAGTGCGTGATTTTACATTTTTTACTGGAACGCCAAACGGTTCTGAAACTTTTTGCACTGTCTTTCTATACAAATTGTTTATTTTTCCTAATTTTGGTAGAATTTTTAGAGTACAGAGGTATGGTGAATGTTCAGATTATTACAGACTATTCTGTTTTAGACAGATTCTGTTTTTGATGAATAGTTTGCTTGTTTTGATGAAACTATTGATTTATATCGGTGGATTAAGCCATGAAAAGTTATATTACAGTGGCTACAATGCAAAAACAAAATATGAATTGGTTTGCAACAGTACTTAGAGTAGTGATTTGCCTTATCCTATATACCTAAGAGATTCATCCCCACTAACTTATTTATCTCAACATGCAAGCATGCCATGTCACCATACAATTATGAATGGGATAAGATCCACCTCATCATGCAACCATGAATGGAAAAAACCAACCACCACATGCAACCATGCATGAAAAAAATTCATTCTATTATTCTACTTATATTCAACAAATATTTTACAACTATACCTAATAAAATATACTAAGTTGTATACATTTTTTATTTTGGTTCACATGTTATCAAATATCATCTAAGTATGCTGCAAATGATTCCCGCAACAACGTGTGGGTTATCATCTAGTTATACTAACGGATCTTACCGAGCTTTCTATTGAGTTTTGTGTGGATGAAGGGTTCGAAGATCGAGGATGTCTCGATATGAGGATAAGGAGGAGAGACAAGAGCTCAAGCTTGGGGATGCCCAAGGCACCCCAAGTAAATATTCAAGGAGACTCAAGCGTCTAAGCTTGGGGATGCCCCGGAAGGCATCCCCTCTTTCTTCAACAAGTACCGGTATGTTTTCGGATTCGTTTCATTCATGCGATATGTGCAATCTTGGAGCATCTTTTGCATTTAGTTTTCATTTTTATTTTATGCACCATGCTGGTATGAGATGGTCCTTGGTTTATTTATAGAATGCTCTTTGCACTTCACTTAAATCTTTTGAGTATGGCTTTATAGAATGCTTCATGTGCTTCACTTATATCATTTGAAGTTTGGATTGCATGTTTCTCTTCACATAGAAAACCACCATTTTTAGAATGCTCTTTTGCTTCACTTATATTTGTTAGAGCGTGGGCATATCTTTTGTAGAAAGAATTAAACTCTCTTTCTTCACTTATATCTATTTATAGAGATGGCAGGAACTGGTCATTCACATGGTTAGTCGTAAAATCCTAAACTTGTAGATCACTAAATATGATATGTTTGATTCCTTGCAATAGTTTTGCGATATAAAGATGGTGATATTAGAGTCATGCTAGTGGGTAGTTGTGGATTGTAGAAATACTTGTGTTGAAGTTTGTGATTCCCGTAGCATGCACATATGGTGAACCGTTATGTGATGAAGCCGGAGCATGAGGTATTTATTAATTGTCTTCCTTATGAGTGGCGGTCGGGGACGAGCGATGGCCTTTTCCTACCAATCTATCCCCCTAGGAGCATGCGCGTAGTACTTTGTTTCGATGACTAATAGATTTTTGCAATAAGTATGTGAGTTCTTTATGACTAATGTTGAGTCCATGGATTATACGCACTCTCACCCTTCCATCATTGCTAGCCTCTTCGATACCGTTCATTGCCCTTTCTCACCTCGAGAGTTGGTGCAAAATTTGCCGGTGCATCCAAACCCCGTGATACGATACGCTCCATCACACATAAGCCTCCTTATATCTTCCTCAAAATAGCCACCATACCTACCTATCATGGCATTTCCATAGCCATTCCGAGATATATTGCCATGCAACTTCCATCATCATCATATACATGACTTGAGCATCATTGTCACATTGCTTTGCATGATTGTAAGATAGCTAGCATGATGTTTTCATGGCTTGTCCCCTTTTTGATGTCATTGCTACGCTAGATCATTGCACATCCCGGTACACCGCCGGAGGCATTCATATAGAGTCATATCTTTGTTCTAGTATCGAGTTGTAATATTGAGTTGTAAGTAAATAAAAGTGTGATGATCATCATTATTAGAACATTGTCCCATGTTAGGTTATAAAAATAAAAGAGGCCAAAGAAGCCCAAAAAACAAAAAAAAACAAAAAATGAGAGAAAAAGAGAGAAGGGGCAATGTTACTATCCTTTTACCATACTTGTGCTTCAAAGTAGCACCATGTTCTTCATATAGAGAGTCTCTTGAGTTATCACTTTCATATACTAGTGGGAATTTTCATTATAGAACTTGGCTTGCATATTCCGATGATGGGCTTCCTCAAATGCCCGAGGTGTTCATGAGCAAGCAAGTTGGATACACACCCACTTAGTTTCAGTTTGAGCTTTCATACACTTATAGCTCTTAGTGCATCCGTTGCATGGCAATCCCTACTCCTCACATTGACATCAATTGATGGTCATCTCCGTAGCCCATTGATTAGCCGCGTCGATGTGAGACTTCCTTCCTTTTTATCTTCTCCACACAACCTCCACCATCATATTCTATTCCACCTATAGTGCTATGTCCATGGCTCACGCTCATGTATTGCATGAAAGTTGAAAAGGTTTGAGAACATCAAAAGTGTGAAACAATTGATTGGCTTGTCATCGGGGTTGTGCATGATTTGAATATTTTGTGTGGTGAAGATGGAGCATAGCCAGACCATATGATTTTGTAGGGATAACTTTCTTTGGCCTTGTTATTTTGAAAAGACATGATTGCTTTATTAGTATGCTTGAAGTACTATTGTCTTAATGTCAAATGATAGACTATTTCTTTGAATCACTCGTGTCTTAATATTCATGCCATGATTAGATTACATGATCAAGATTATGCTAGGTAGCATTCCACATCAAAAATTATCTTTTTTATCATTTACCTACTCGAGGACGAGCAGGAATTAAGCTTGGGGATGCTGACACGTCTTCGTCTTATCTATAATTTTTTATTGTTCCATGCCAATATTATACAACTTTCATATACTTTTGGCAACTTTTTATACTATTTTTGGGGACTAACATATTGATCCAATGCCCAATGCCAGTTCCTATTTGTTGCATGTTTTTTGTTTCGCAGTAAATCCATATCAAATGGAGTCCAAGCAGGATAAAAACTGACGGAGATTTTTTTTCGAATATATGTGATTTTTGGGAAGAAAAATCAACGCGAGACGATGCCCGAGGGGGCCACGAGGCAGGGGGCGCGCCCTTGACCCTCGTGGCCACCCCGTAAGGCGGTTGATGCCCTTCTTTCGCCGCAAGAAAGCTAATATCCGGATAGAGATCGTGTTAAAATTTCAGCCCAATCGGAGTTACGGATCTCCGGAAATATAAGAAACGGTGAAAAGGCATAATAAAAAAAACGCAGAAACAGAGTGAGACAGAGAGACAGATCCAATCTCGGAGGGGCTCTCGCCCCTCCCACGCCATGGAGACCATGGACCAGATGGGAAACCCTTCTCCCACCTAGGGAGAAGGTCAAGGAAGAAGATGAATAAGAAGAAGAAGAAGAAGAAGAAGGGTGGCTCTCTCCGCCTCGCTTCCGATGGCGCCGGAACACCGACGGGGGCCATCATCATCACCGCAATCTACACCAACACCTCCGCCATCTTCACCAACATCTCCATCACCTTCCCCCCTCTATCTATAGCGGTCCACTCTCCCGCAGCCCATTGTACCCTCTACTTGAACATGGTGCTTTATGCTTCATATTATTATCCAATTATGTGTTGCCATCCTATGATGCCTGAGTAGACTTTCGTTGTCCTATCGGTAATTGATGAATTACTATGATTGGTTTAATTTGCTTGTGGTTATGTTGCTATCCTTTGGTGCCCATCATATGAGCGCGCGCGTGGATCACACCATAGGGTTAGTTGTATGTTGATAGAACTATGTATTGGAGGGCAAGAGTGACAGAAGCTTCAACCTAGCATAGAAATTGATGCATACGAGATTGAAGGGGGACCAATATATCTTAATGCTATGGTTGGGTTTTACCTTAATGAATGTTAGTAGTTGCGGATGCTTGCTAATAGTTCCAATCATAAGTGCATAGAATTCCAAGTAAGTGATGACATGCTAGTAGTGGCCTCTCCCACATAAAACTTGCTATCGGTCTAGTAACATAGTCAATTGCTTAGGGAAAATTTCGCAACTCCTACCACCACTTTTCCACACTCGCTATACCAACTTTATTGTTTCTTTATCTAAACAGCCCCTACTCTTTATTTACGTGCTCTTTATTATCTTGCAAACCTTTCCAAAAAGACCTACAAAGTACTTCTAGTTTTATACTTGTTCTAGGTAAAGCGAACGTTAAGAGTGCGTAGATTTGTATCGGTGGTCGATAGAACTTGAGGGAATATTTGTTCCACCTTTAGCTCCTCATTGGGTTCGACACTCTTACTTATCGAAAGAGGCTACAATTGATCTGCTATACTTGTGGGTTATGAGTGATGCATATCAACGAGAGGGGAGAGTGTCGTCCATGTACCCTCTTAGACCGTAAGCGGAAGAGTTATGACAACGTGGTTGATGTAGTCGTATATCTTCACGATCGACCAATCCTAGTACCGAACATACAGCACCTCCGCGATCTGCACATGTTCAGCTCGATGACGTCCCACGAACTCACGATCCAGTAGAGCTTCGAGGGAGAGTTCTGTCAGCACGACGGCATGATGACGGTGTTGGTGAAGCTACCGATGCAAGGCCTCACCTAAGCACCGCTACGATATGACCGAGGTGGATTATGGTGGAGGGGGGCACCGCACACGGCTAAAAGATCAATGATCAACTTGTGTGTCCATGTGGTGCCCCCTGCCCCCGTATATAAAGGAGCAAGGGGGGAGGCCGGCCGGCCCTAGGAGGGCGCGCCAAGAGGAGGAGTCCTCCTCCTAGTGGGAGTAGGACTCCCCTTTCCTAGTCCCACTAGGAGGGGGAAGGAAGGAGTAGGAGAGGGGAAAGGCAAGGGGGCCGCCCCCCCCCCCTTCCTTGTCCTATTCAGACTCAAGGGGAGGGGGCACGTGGCCTTCCCTGGCCGGCCCCTCTCTCTCTCTCCACTAGGGCCCATCAAGGCCCATTAGCCCCCGTGGGGTTCCGGTAACCCCTCCAGCACTCCGGTTTTCTCTGAGATCATACGAAACCCTTCCAGTGTCCGAATATAGCCATCCAATATATCAATCTTTATGTCTCGACCATTTCGAGACTCCTCGTCATGTCTGTGATCACATCCGGGACTCCGAAGTACCTTCGATACATCAAAACACATAAACTCATAATACCGATCGTCACCAAACATTAAGCGTGCGGACCCTACGGGTTCGAGAACTATGTAGACATGACCGAGACTCATCTCTGGTCAATAACCAATAGCGGAACCTGGATGCTCATATTGGTTCCTACATATTCTACGAAGATCTTTATAGGTCAAACCGCATAACAACATACGTTGTTCCCTTTGTCATCGATATGTTGCTTGCCCGAGATTCGATCTTCGGTATCTCAATACCTAGTTCAATCTCATTACCGGCAAGTCTCTTTACTTGTTCTGTAATACATCATCCCGCAACTAACTCATTAGTTGCATTGCTTGCAAGGCTTATAGTGATGTGCATTACCGAGAGGGCCAGAGATACCTCTCCGACAATCGGAGTGACAAATCCTAATCTCGATCTATGCCAACTCAACAAGTACCATCGGAGACACCTGTAGAGCACCTTTATAATCACCCAGTTATGTTGTGACGTTTGGTAGCACACAAAGTGTTCCTCCGGTATTCAGGAGTTGCATAATCTCATAGTCATAGGAACATGTATAAGTCATGAAGAAAGCAATAGCAATATACTAAACGATCAAATGCTAAGCTAACGGAATGGGTCAAGTCTATCACATCATTCTCTAATGATGTGATCATGTTAATCAAATGAAAACTCATGTCTATGGTTAGGAAACTTAACCATCTTTGATTCAACGAGCTAGTCAAGTAGAGGCATACTAGTGACACTTTGTTTGTCTATGTATTCACACATGTACTAAGTTTCCGGTTAATACAATTATAGCATGAATAATAAACATTTATCATGATATAAGGAAATATAAATAACAACTTTATTATTGCCTCTAGGGCATATTTCCTTCAGAAGGCATCGTCGTGTAACTACTGTTGACCCACTCGTGCTGCTCTGGGGGAAACCCTAGGATCTGGTCTTCCAGATCGGACGATGGTGGTACTACGGTGTCGTTTTATCTCTTGGGAGCATTGTCTGTTGAGCAGCGCTGGAAGACAAAGGTAGGAGGTGGAGCTGCTTTGTCTTGCACAGAGCTTTTGGTGGAGATGCCAAGTCATGCATGGCCGGCAGGTGCTACGCTGTGTCATGCCTGGTCAACAGGTGCTACGCATGGCAGATCTTCCAGAATCTTTGCATCTGGATGGACAAGCGTGAGGCGGTGGCACCATTGGGTGTCGTGGTGGCGTTGATGGGTGGACGGACTAACAAGGATGATGTAGATATCTCTCCTGGAGATGGGCCAACGGTCCGATGAAGATGGCGGCGTCTACAATGTATGCATGTGGTGTACACTTTAGGTCTGCTGCACCGGTTGTTGGTTCCGATAGGTTATGTGGATGGATCGGCGACGACATCGGATTTAGATATGGGGAGTGATAGCACTACACATTATCGAGTTTTGTAGGTGTGAGTGGTGGCTTCGGGTGGCTTGATGTATGTTCTTGTTAGACCTTTATTGATAATAAATAAAGATGGTCATATGCATCGTTTGATGTAGAGGCCGGGGGTCTTAACCTCCTTTTCCAAAAACAAAATACTCACACCAAATGATAGTCCCTAGTTTCTTTGCGCCAACAATAACCCATAACTTTGCCTCTTCAAGAATGGTTTTAAGAAGAATAGGTGGTGGCACAATTTTTTGTCGATACACCCTAGCATTTTGCTCGTTCCAAACTATCCATGAGATGAGCATAATGAGGGACGTCATCGCATGCAAATTTGGGTTTCAGTTATCGGTTTGTTTGCCCCACCACTCATTGATAGATTCATCTAGATGCCATTCAGGGATGTTGATGTGAGGTAGCCCAAGATTCTCAATGATTGATGTCCAAAGCCTAAGCGTGTAGCGACACTTTAAGAAGAGGTGTGGCCCATGCTACTTGCATGTATCATTAGGGCAACACGGGTGGCAATCCCTTGATGTGGCTACACGACTCCGGTTCTCGTCACCCATCGCCATTGTTGGACAAAGCCGGTATTGTTGGGAAACGTTGCATGGAAAAAAATTCTACGCACACACAAGATCTATCTATGCAGATGCATAGAAACGAGAGGGGAGAGTATGTATGCATACCCTCGTAGACCGTAAGCGGAAGCGTTTAACAACGAGGTTGATGTAGTCGAACTTCTTCGCGTTCCAATCGATCAAGTACTAAACGCACGATACCTCTACTTTTAGCACATGTTCAGCTCAGTGAGGTCCTCCGCCTTCTTGATCTAGCAAGACGGCGAGGTAGTAGATGAGTTCTGGCAGCATGACGGTGTTGTGATGGTGATGGTGTAGCTATCGCCGCAGGGCTTCGCCTAAGCACTACGAAAATATGACCAAGTGTAAACTTTGGAGGGGGGCGCCGCACATGGCTAAGACAATGTTGTGGTGTGCTAGGCACCCCCTCTCATATATATATATATATATATATATATATATATATATATATATATAGCCAGGAGGGTGCCCCAAATAGGCTGAATCCTACTTGGGGTCTCCTCCCAAGTGGCACCCCCTGCCATGTATAGGTGCGGGGGAAGGGTAGGGGAGGGAGCCCCCCCCCCCTTCCTTTCTCCCATGAGAAGGGGAGGGAAGGAGGGCTAGCCCTCCCCCCTTTCCTTCCCTAGGGCTGGTCGGCCAGGGAGAGGGGTGCACTAGCCCCCTGTGGGCTGGCCTGTCCCCTCCTCGGCCCATTAAGCCCATACACCTACCGGGGGGTGTCCGGAACCCCTTCCGGTGACCCGTTGACTATCTAGTGCATCCGGAAACTCTTTCGGTGTCCGAATATCATCGTCATATATATCAATCTTTACCTCTTGACCATTTCGAGACTCCTCGTCATGTCTGTGATCTCATCTGAGACCCTGAACAACATTCGTTCACCAAATCATATAACACTATATTTTCAACGAACGTTAAGCGTGCAGACCCTGCGGGTTCGAGAACTATGTAGACACGACCGATAAACCTCTCCGGTAAATAACCAATAATGGAACCTGGATGCCCATATTGGCTCGTACATATTCTATGAAGATCTTTATCGGTCGAACCGTTATAACAACATACATAATTCCCTTTGTCCATCGGTATGTTACTTGCCCGAGATTCGATCGTCGGTATCTTCATACCTAGTTCAATCTCGTTACCGGCAAGTCTCTTTACTCGTTCCGTAATACATCACCCTGCAACTAACTCATTAGTCACTTTGCTTGCAAGGCTTCTTATGATGTGTATTACCGAGAGGGCCCAGAGATACCTCTCCAATACTTAGAGTGAAAAATCCTAATCTCGATCTATGCCAACTCAACTAACACCTTCGAAGATATCTGTAGAGCATCTTTATGATCACCCAGTTACGTTGTGACGTTTGATAGCACCCAAGGTATTCCTCCAGTATCCGGGAGTTGCATAACCTCATAGTCGGAGAAATATGTATTTGACATGAAGAAAGCAATATCAATAAATTGAATGATCAATATGCTAAGCTAACAGATGGGTCTTGTCCATCACATCATTCTCCTAATGATGTGATCCCTTTATCAAATGACAACACATATCTCTGGTTAGAAAACTTTAACTATCTTTGATCAACAAGCTAGTCTAGTAGAGCCTTACTGGGGACACGGTATTTGTTTATGTATTCACACATGTATTTAAGTTTCCGATCAATACAATTCTAGCATGAATAATAAACCTTTATCATGAATAAGCACTACAAGAAATATGACAACTTGTGACCTTGACTATTGGTCACTAAATGGTCATAGTTTTTCATTTGCGACCTTTTTTTGACCAAAAACAGAAGGTCAAAAGCTGGCAGTCGTAAACTGAAATTAACGACCTTCTCTATGAGAAGGTCGTAGACGTTTACGACCAAAATATTCCTACTGTTTTGTTTTGGTCACTAGCAGCCTCTCCAGGCCACGTAGGCATCCGACGTGGCAATCTGATGTGGCACAAGAATCAGCCCGGTCCAATTCGGCATTTTACATGGGCCTAGCCCAACAATTCGGCCTTTTTAATGTATTTTTCCTATTAATTTTTGGTTGACTTCATGGTCCAAGCCCAACATTGCAGCCTTTTTATTTCCAGGGCGTGATCCTTTTTTAGACCATTTATTTTTTGGGTCGCATCTATTTCTCAATTGGGCCTCAGCCTTTTTACAGTCCATTTCCTTAATTTTTAGTTTTTTCCCTATGAATATTATTTGGAAAATGCCCATTTTAGATGCCAAATACTATTAGGTCCCACTTGTCAGGTTCTAATTAAAGACAAACCAGGTTTCAATTTCCACACAATTATTTCAGTCAGAACAGCAAAGAAATGAAAAAAATTCAAACCACATGCCAATTTTGGCTAAGAGCACAATCTTTACATAATTCATTTCACCATTACATGTGATACTATCTCAACATATAACTACTACAACTATACTCCTGACTTTTTCACTTTCACTTTCAGGTTGGAGCTTCTTAAGTGAGAGGAAACACCATTTCTGGATATGTTCGTACAGGCTGAACGAAGGCACCTACCAATAAATCAAAAGAGTTAGAAACAAAATAAAAAATATATAGAAAGCAGCTAGGGACTAAATCATGAAGCATCTCTACATATTCATTTTCAGAATGAGACATGTCATATGATTGCAATTTGGTACCAGAAATGACATCAAGGAATGCAAACAGACTTATGCACATAGTATCATGTTGTATCTCAGTTGTAAGAATACGAACAGATTCATGCACAAAAGATTTTGATCTAGCAAATAGCTAATTTATACTCAAGTATCAATGGCACGTATGCTGAAGAGCAATGGTATGAACAATAATATCATTAGTATTAGCTCTGATGTGCATTTGTTTGTCAATTGCAATTACACAAAACAAGATATAATGTTTCCTTGGTGCAGAACATACTTGTTTGGGAAGGACAGAACTGGTCGACTACGAAATAAATAGGGAAACACAAACAAAGATGGCCCAGTAGGATACTAAGCAACTGGGCATTTTGACCACTTAAAACCGGTTATGAGTTCGACAAGAAAAATATTAGCAGCGCCATTTCCTAATATAACCGGTGAACCACAATAGTGTAAATAATGGCGAGTGCTGGCTGTACTGAATGCAGAACATGCATGGTCTAATCAAAGATCAGCTGCAGCCACGACATCGATCAACCTTCATTTAGTTGAGAACAACCTTGTAAACTACTAAAATTAAAACATTCTGGAGCAGAAGCTTACTTGAAGGGCAAAGAACTCGGTGTTGAGGTTCTGGGAGTTCTACAGGATGTGCACCACTTGCAGCCACATCTCGGGGTTATTTTGCAGATCCCGCAGTATCAGATCAGCGGCACTCCTCTGAAACAAAGCAGCCCATTGTCAGTCAACATTAACCACAACAGTAGTAACACAACAGCAACACTGCACACCTAGACCCATCTACTATAGCATGCAATCGGTTTCCAGGATGGAGAAGTAGAAACAATTAGCTTCATCAGTAGGACAACTTGAGTTTCCATGGTCAAGTTAATGGAGAAACATGTTCCTTATGATTAAACTTGTACTATGGATAGGTTAGTAGGCCTTATATGTGCAAGAAGGATTTCTTAAACTTGGTCAAACTCTCGTTGTACATGTTTTGCAGTTTACCAGGGCCCCACAGAGGAAACCCATTCATCACATGAAGAGACACCCATAAGATTGAACTGTATGCACAAACTATATGGATTCGTACTACCAAATTCAGCAATTTACGCATACAAGCTAGTGAATTTAACACTACACACTGCAAGATGTGTAAAGTAGGCAACATAAGTTGAGTGCATGCGAGGAGACTCAATCTAAATGAAGCATCAACATGAATCACCGATTCATCTGGTATCGGAAACACCATCAAAGTGGCACATCACAGTCCCATAGCTATCACAGTAGATCAGCAGAAAATCAAACCCATAGAGTGGTAAGCTATATGATGAAACGGCGTGAAATGGCGTGAAACAGAATGAACCTAATATCGTCAGCGCTCAGCAGGCAACACAAGTCAGTACATCAAATTACAGGGAGGAGAAGTACGTGGTGCCCAAGTTTAGCTATTCAAGGCTTCAAGAAATAACAGCAACATGAAGCAGAGTCTGCAGTTTCAGACTTGCTGCAGTCCTGTCACATGTGTGACACTATCTTGACCCTAAATATCCCCTGAACAAGCAAGCGGGGTCTAATACACACACGACAAGTCTCACAACTCCATAAATAGTGGCACAAAACTAGATATCACAGAAGGTATATAGCTCAATTCAGTTTGTTTAAATCTTATGCATGCCACGGAAACAGACAACCGGAGAAGTTCGACCCAACAACTCACCATGGCCTCAGCGGGGGTGAACTTGGCGCGGATGACACTAGTGTTTCTGTGGGAGAGGGAGATCTTGCCCCAGATGCAGTGGTAGTTGGTGTCGTTGCTTGGTCTTGGCCTTGTAGACGCAGGCCATCCTTTTGCCGCCGTACCAGGCCACGTCCTCCCTGGTGTTCACTTGGATCTGCCTGGATCTGCGCGCCCAACCAAGATCAGGAATTCACATACCCACACGAGGGAGAAGGAGCAGAGCCGCGCCGGCGAAGGGAGCTTCTCACCTCTTGTATCCGAGGATGGTGCCGCGAACGTAGAGCCTGACGCGCTGGCCGGTGCGTCCCCTCACCATCTTGCTACTGCAGCGCCGCCGGGGAGGGGAGTTGAGGTTCACCATGTTCCTGACAATCGCCGCCGCCTCCGTCCCCACAGACGAGGCGACATGGCCCCGCCGTCTTGGATGGCCTGCACAAACCCGCACAAATGTAATGAGATTCGACCAAGCTGAAGAAATCTAGAAGGAGGAGGAGAAGAAAGGGGGGCAATACCAGATCTCACCTGCACGTGCAGCCTGCGAGGTGGCCATAGCGTCTATCTAGGGTTTAGGCATGGAGAGAAGGAGAGGGTGGAGTCGAAGGAGGAGGTCGCCGGCGGGTATGAAGTAGAGGATGTCAGCGGGCAGTCGAGGAGTGGGGGAGGAGGTCGCAGGAGGGGCTGGGGCTGGGGTTGGGGGACTGGAGATCGGCGGCGGGACCGGGTTTGGGGTTGCGGAAGAAGGAGGGCGGCGGGACCGAGGGGAGGGGGGGAAGTGGGTGAGTGGGGGTGGCGGCGGGTGGGGATTTGGGGGGTCGAGGGGAGGGTGGGTGGGTGGGTTAGGGTTTTTGATTCTCGGGAGAAGCTCCACTGTTGGATGGGTGCCTGATGGATGGCCCAGATTGTGTCTAATTTGGTGATCCGCATGAAAATGGTTCCTCGCGTCTCATTGGCCGGCTCTCTCGCACTTGGATCTCAAAATTTTAGACCTAAAACTTTGATTTTTTTTAAACATAAGAATGGCATAGTTTGTCAAAATGATATCGTTTTTTTCATAAGTGTGCATCATAGAATGGCAAATGATGGCATAGTTCGACGGCTTTCATTTTCTTTGCAGAAAAAAATGATTTTCCATTTTTCAAGTGCATAAAAGGGTTTTTTTGTGAAGAAGCTACCAAATATTTGTTCCAAAATAGCACAACTTCATTTTTCAAAAATATTAGACCACATTTTATGTAAAATTGACCAAGTAGTTACATGTCAAAAGCTTTTGATCCACCTCTTATAAAAAAACAAATTTCACCCATTCAGTAGGAAGCGGGGCAAATTTGAACGATAATTGTCTCATAGTTTGTTCAACTGATTTCATATTGTGCACAAGGGTGCATATTGGAATGGCAAACAATGTTGCCTAAGAAAGTTTTCATTTTCTTTGGATGAAAAAATTATTTTCCATTTTCCGAGTGCCCAAAATGAGTTTTTTTTGTGAAGGACCTACCAAATAATTGTTGCAAAATTGGACCAAATCAATTTTCTAAAATACTAGGCCATATTTAATGCACAATTGACAAAATGGTTGGGTGTTAAAAGCTTTTATGCACCTCTCATGAAAAAGACAAATTTTCGACGATTCAACTAGAAGCGGGTCAAATTTGAACTGTAGCTACCTCGAAGTTTGCTCTTTATTTTTTCAAAAAATCATTTCTAGGTACATAAGTAATCTATTTAATTAGAGAAACACCAAAAAAATTCCAAGATTCAACCAGTAGCTAGGAACGGTCATTCCCGCCGTTTTGACTGCATTTTGAAACGGGCATAAAAATTTAAAAAAATCAAAAAAATGGAAAACCTTCGCATTGTGTAATTATATGTGATCAAGTTTCCAGGAAAAATAATAAACTTGTAATACAGAAATTATTTTTAAAAAGTGTTCTCAGAAATGAGCTATCATGCGTGAAGATTCATGGCTTTCAAGCCAAATGATCAATCTTATGGCCACATTCATGGCATAGTTTGTTCAAATGATCTCATAATATGCACAAGGGTGCATCTTGTAATTCCAAACAATGTTGCCTAAGGGAGTTTTCATTTTCTTTGCACGGAAAATTTATTTTCCATTTTTCGAGTGCCCGAAATGAGGTTTTTTTGTGAAGGACGTACCAAATATTTGTTGCAAAATTGGACCAAATAATTTTTTTAAAATACTAGGCCATATTTAATGCACAATTGACAAAATGGTTGGGTGCCAAAAGCTTTTATGCACCTCTCGTGAAAAAGACAAATTCCCGCCGATTTAGTAGGAAGCGGGTCAAAATTTTTGAACTGCAGCTGCCTCGTAGTTTGCTCTTTATTTTTTCCAAAAATCATTTCTAGGTACATAAGTATCTATTTAATCAGAGAAACACCAAAAAATTTCAAGATTCAACCACTAGCTAGGAACGGTCATTCCCGCCGTTTTGACCGCATTTTGAAATGGGCATAAAAAATTCAAAAAAAATCAAAAAATTGGAAAACCTTCGCATTGTGTAATTATATGTGACCAAGTTTCCAGGAAAAATAATAAACTTGTAATACATAAATTATTTTTAAAAAGTGTTCTCAGAAATGAGCTATCATGCGTGAAGATTCATGGCTTTCAAGCCAAATGATCAATCTTATGGCCACATTCATGGCATAGTTTGTTCAAATGATCTCATATTATGCACAAGGGTGCATCTTGGAATTCCAAACAATGTTGCCTAAGGGAGTTTTCATTTTCTTTGCACGTAAAATTCATTTTCCATTTTCCGAGTGCCCGAAATGAGGTTTTTTTGTGAAGGACCTACCATATATTTGTTGCAAAATTGGACCAAATCATTTTTATAAAATACTAGGCCAAATACTAGGCCATATTTAATGCACAATTGACAAAAAATTTGGGTGCCAAAAGTTTTGATCCACCTCTCGTGAAAAAGATAAATTCCCGCCGATTCAGCAGGAAGCGGGTCAAATTTTAACTGCAGCTGCCTCATAGTTTGATAATTATTTTTTCCAAAAATCATTTCTAGGTACATAAGTATCTATTTAATCATAGAAACATCAAACTTTTTCCAAGATTCAACCACTAGCCAGGAACGGTCAAGCCCGCTGTTTTAACCGCATTTTGAAACGGGCATAAAGAATTAAAAAAAATCAAAAATTTGGAAAACCTCCGCATTGTGTCATCATATGTGACCAAGTTTCCAGAAAAAATAATAAACTTGTAATACGGCAATTATTTTAAAAAAAGTGTTATCAGAAATGAGCTATCATGCGTGAAGATTCATGGCTTTCAAGCCAAATGATCAATCTTATGGCCACATTCTTGGCATAGTTTGTTCAAATGATCTCATATTGTGCACAAGGGTGCATCTTGGAATTCCAAACAATGTTGCCTAAGGGAGTTTTCATTTTCTTTCCACGAAAAATACATTTTCCATTTTCCGAGTGCCGGAAATGAGTTTTTTGTGTGAAGGACTTACCATATATTTGTTGCAAAATTGGACCAAATCAATTTTCTAAAATATTAGACCATATTTAATGCACAATTGACAAAATGGTTGGGTGTCAAAAGTTTTGATCCACCTCTGGTGAAAAAGACAAATTCCCGCCGATTCAGCAGGAAGCGGGTCAAATTTGAACTACAGCTGCCTCATAGTTTACTATTTATTTTTTCCAAAAATCATTTATAGTTACATGAGTACCTATTTAATCATAAATACATGGTTTGGTGGTGATACGTCGAGGTTTGGGCGGTGGTCGAGGCCCCCAACTCTAGAGCGCGTAAACTCACATGCCCGCCGCGTGGTCATCGCGTGACCGTGGCGTTGCCATGTGTTCTGGGTGGCCTAGGCATGTCTAGTGGGTTGGGCACTCCCCATGTAGGTGCTAGGAAGAAAATTACAACATAAGATTCTCACGAGGAGACCGATCGATGCTCAAACATGAATTAGCAGCCAAGTGTTTGATTAGCGGTACGGGAAATGTACATGGCTAATGGGTGTGAGTTTTGGCTGACGATGATCAGTTACTAAGAAGACTGTCTTCACAAATTTTCAGCTCAAAAGGAGGAGCCTAGGTGGTACTTGCTTTGCAAACTACCACACTGGAAATAAATATGAATGTTGAAGCTCGGCTCAAAATAATGAATGGATTGAGATGGCATTTGATGGAGGATGGTTATTTGGGCATAGGAAAGCACTGTAGAAAATGGATACTATTTGGACATGCCAAAGTGGTACTTCTTTCACAAACTGTTGTTTTGAACAGAATAGGAAAATGAATATTTTTGAATTAGTTTTGAACTAGGCAAGGAAGGTTTTTACATATTTGACGAAGATATGACCCAAAGAATTTATGAGATTTTTTTGGGAATTTTGGGAATGACAAAATTATAGGTTGCTTCACAACCTAGGGCAAAAATTGCCACATGGACATGACACATAGGCAAAACTGATGATGTGGCGCCTAGTCATAGCAACCCACCACAATTTACAAGGCTATGACCATCTATATTGGTCGTTAATAACTAGAAATAAGGCAGCGGACTAGCGTTGTTTGCTTTATGACCATTTCATGTAAGGAAATTACAACCTTTCTGACCAAAATGGTCGCAATGGTTTAGGGTTTGGAGCCCCCCGAACAGCTTTTGACCAATTGGTCTGAAATGGTCATAGATCTATGACCATTTCTTCCAGGGTCACTGATAGAAGGTCACTAGTTGACATATTTCTTGTAGTGAAGGAAATATAAAATAACAACTTTATTATTGCCTCTAGGGAATATTTCCTTCCGTCTCCCACTTGCACTAGAGTCAATAATCTAGATTACATTCTAATGAATCTAACACCCATGGAATCTTGGTGTTGATCATGTTTTGCACACGGAAGAGGTTTAGTCAACGGATCTGCTACATTTAGATCTGTATGTGCTTTGCAAACTTCTTTGTCTCCATCCTTGACCTTTCCACGAATGGAGTTGAAGCGTCTCTTGATGTGTTTAGTCTTCTTGTGAAACCTAGATTCCTTCACCAAGGCAATTGCTCCAGCATTGTCACAAAATATTTTCATTGGACCCGATGCACTGGGTATTACACCCATATTGGATATGAACTCATTCATCCAAACTCCTTCATGAGCTGCTTCCGAAGCAGCTATGTACTCCGCTTCACACGTAGATCCCGCCACGATGCTCTGCTTGGAACTGCACCAACTGATAGCTCCACCATTCAATATAAACATGTATCCGGTTTGTGAATTAGAGTCATCTGAATCAGTGCCGAAGCTAGCATTGATGTAACCATTTACGACGAGCTCTTCATCACCTCCATAAACGAGAAACATATCCTTGGTCCTTTTCAGGTACTCCGGGATGTTCTTGACCGTTGTCCGGTGATCCACTCCTGGATTACTTTGGTACCTCCCTGCCAAACTGATGGCAAGGCACACATCAGTTCTGGTACATAGCATAGCATACATGATAGAACCTATAGTTGAGGCATAGGAAATGAATTTCATTTTCTCTCTATCTTCTGAAGTGGACGGGCATTGAGTCTAACTCAACTTCACACCTTGTAACACAGGCAAGAACCATTTCTTTGACTAATCCATTTTGAACTTCTTCAAAACTTTATCAAGGTATGTGCTTTGTGAAAGTCCTATTAAACGTCTCGATCTATCTCTATAGATCTTGATGCCCAATATATAAGCAGCTTCACAGAGGTCTTTGATTGCAAAATTCTTATTCAAATATCCTTTTATGCTATCCAGAAATTCTATATCATTTCCAATCAACAATATGTCATCCACATATAATATCAGAAATGCTATAGAGCTCCCACTCACTTTCTTGTAAATACGGGCTTCACCATAAGTCTGTATAAAATGATATGCTTTGATCACCTCATCAAAGCGTCTATTCCAACTCTGAGATGCTTGCACCAGTCCATAGATGGATCGCTGGAGCTTGCACACTTTGTTAGCACCTTTAGTATCGACAAAACCTTCTAGTTGCATCATATACAACTCTTCATTAAGAAATCCATTAAAGAATGCAGTTTTGACGTCCATTTGCCAAATTTCATAATTATAAAATGCGGTAACTGCTAACATGCTTCGGACTGACTTCAGCATCGTACGGATGAGAAGGTCTCATCATAGTCAACCACTTGAACTTGTCAAAAACATTTCGCGACAAGTCAAGCTTTATGATGGTGACATTACCATCGGCGTCTGTATTCTTCTTGAAGATCCATTTATTCTCAATGGCTTGCCGATCATCGGGAAAATCCACCAAAGTCAACACTTTGTTCTCACACATGGATCCTATCTCAGATTTCATGGCCTCAAGCCATTCATCGGAATCTGGGCTCGTCATAGCTTGTTCATAGTTTGTAGGTTCATCATAGTCTAGTAACATGACTTCCAGGACAGGATTACCATACCACTCTGGTGCGGAACATGCTCTGTTCGACCTACGAGGTCCAGTAGTAACTTGGTCTAAAGTTTCATGATCATCATCATTATCTTCCTCTCTAGTTGGTGTAGGCATCACGAGAACGAATTTCTCTGATGTGCTACTTTCCAAATTGAAAGAAGGTACAATTACCTCATCAAGTTCTACTTCTATCCACTCACTTCTTTCGAGAGAAACTCCTTCTCTAGAAATGTTCCATTCTTGGCAACAAAGATCCTGCCTTTGGATCTATGGTAGAAGGTGTACCCAATTGTTTTCTTAGGGTATCCTATGAAGACGCATTTATCCGATTTGGGTTTGTGCTTATCAGGCTGAAGCCTTTTGACATAAATGTCGCAACCCCAAACTTTAAGAAACGACAGCTTAGGTTTCTTGCCAAACCATAGTTCATACGATGTTGTCTCAACAGATTTAGACGGTGCCCTATTTAACGTGAATGTGGCTATCTCTAATGCACAACCCCAAAACGATAGTGGTAAATCGGTAAGAGACATCATAGAACGCACCATATCCAATAAAGTATGGTTACGAAGTTTGAACACATTATTACATTGTGGTGTTCTAGGTGGCATCAGTTGTGAAACAATTCCACATTGTTTTAAATGAAGGCCAAACTCATAACTCAAATATTTGCCTCTATGATCAGATCGTAGAAACTTTATTTTCTTGTTACAATGATTCTCTACTTCACTCTGAAATTCTTTGAACTTTCCAAATGTTTCAGACTTGTGTTTCATCAAGTCGATATACCCATATCTACTCAAATCATTTGTGAATGTCAAAAAATAACAATACCCGCCGTGTCCCTTGACACACATCGGACCGCATACATCGGTATGTATTATTTCCAATAAGTCATTAGCTCGCTCCATTGTTCCAGAGAATGGAGTCTTAGTCATCTAGCCCGTGAGGCATGGTTCACAAGTATCAAATGATTCATAATCAAGTGATTCCAAAAGTCCATCTGCATGGAGTTTCTTCATGCGCTTTACACCAATATGACCTAAACGGCAGTGCCACAAATATGTTGCACTATCATTATCAACTTTGCATCTTTTGGCATCAATATTATGAATATGTGTATCACTAGATCGAGATTCAACAAGAATAGACCATTCATCAAGGGTGCATGGCCATAAAAGATATTACTCATATAAATAGAACAACCATTATTATTTGATTTAAATGAATAACCGTCTCGCATTAAACAAGATCCAGATATAATGTTCATGCTCAACGCTAGCACCGAATAACAATTATTTAGATCTAAAACTAATCCTGAAGGTAGATGTAGAGGTAGCGTGCCGACGGCAATCACATCGACCTTGGAACCATTCCCGACGTGCATCGCCACATCGTCCTTAGCCAATCTTCGTTTAATCCGTAGATCATGTTTCAAGTTACAAATATGAGCAACCGAGCCAGTATTAAATACCCAGGCGCTACTACGAGCATTAGTAAGGTACACATTAATAACATGTATATCAAATATACGTTTGTTCACTTTGCCATCCTTCTTATCCGTCAAGTATTTGGGGCATTTCCGCTTCCAGTGACCAGTCCCTTTGCAGTAGAAGCACTCAGTTTCAGGCTTGGGTCCAGCTTTGGGCTTCTTCCCGGGAGTGGCAACTTGCTTGCCATTCTTCTTGAAGTTCCCTTCTTTCCCTTACCCTTTTTCTTGAAACTAGTGGTCTTGTTAACCATCAACACTTGATGCTCTTTCTTGATTTCTACCTCTGCGGCCTTAAGCATTGCGAATAGCTCAGGAATCATTTTATTCATCCCTTGCATATTATAGTTCAACACGAAGCCTTTGTATCTTGGTGGCAGTGATTGAAGAACTATGTCAATAACACTATCAACTGGAAGTTCAACTCCCAGCTGAGTCAAGTGGTTATGACACCCAGACATTTTGAGTATGTGTTCACTAACATAACCGTTCTCCTCCATCTTGCAGCTATAGAACTTGTTGGAGACTTCATATCTCTCAACCTGGGCATTTGTTTGAAATATTAACTTCAACTCTTGGAACATCTCATATGCTCCATGATGTTCAAAACGTCTTTGAAGTCCCGGTTCTAAGCCGTAAAGCATGGCACACTGAACTATCGAGTAATCATCCGATCGAGCTTGCCAGACGTTCATAACATCAGCTTCAGCTCCTGTAGCAGGCCTTTCACCTAGCGGTGCATGAAGGACATAATTACTTTGTGCAGCAATGAGGATAATCCTCAAGTTACGTACCCATTCCGTGTAGTTGCTACCATTATCTTTCAACTTAGCTTTCTCTAGGAACGCATTGAAATTCAAGGGAACGGTAGCTCAGGCCATTGATCTACAACATAGATATGCAGAACTATAAGACTAAGTTCATGATAAACTAGGTTCAATTAATCAAATTACTTAAGAACTCCCACTTAAATAAACATCCCTCAAGTTATCTATGTGATACATGATCCAAATCAACTAACCCATGTCCGATTCTCATGTGAGATGGGGTAGTCATCAATGGTGAACATCTCTATGTTGACCATATATACTATATGACTCATGTTCGACCTTTCGGTCTCCAGTGTTCTGAGACCATATGTGTACATGCTAGGCTCGTCAAGTTTAACCCAAGTATTCTGCATGTGCAAAAATGTCTTACACCCGTTGTATGTGAACGTAGAGTCAATCACACCCGATCATCACGTGGTGTCTCAAAACAACGAATTGTAGCAATGGCGCATACTCAAGGAGAACACTTTTATCTTGAAATTAAGTGAAGGGATCATCTTATAATGCTACCGCCGTTCTAAGCAAAATAAGATGCATAAAGGATAACCATCACATGCAATCAAAGTATGTGACATGGTATGGCCATCATCATCTTGTGCTTTTGATCTCCATCTCCAATGCATCGTCATGATCTCCATCGTCACCAGCTTGACACCTTGATCTCCATCATAGCATCATTGTGTCGAGCTCGTCATGCCAACTATTTCTTATACAAACTATTGCTAACGCATAGTGATAACCCACAAGCATAGGGGATCAATTGTAGCCTCTTTCGATAAGTAAGAGTGTCGAACCCAACGAGGAGCTAAAGGTAGAACAAATATTCCCTCAAGTTTTATCGACCACCAATACAACTCTACGCACGCTTGATGTTCCCTTTACCTAGAACAAGTATAAAACTAGAAGTACTTTGTAGGTGTAACGGGATAGGTTTGCAAGAATATAAAGAGCACGTAAATAAAAACTAGGGGCTACATTAAGTAAAGAAGCAATAAAGTTAGTATAGCGAGTGTGGAAAAGTGGTGGTAGGAGTCGTGAAATTGTCCCTAAGCAATCGACTACGTTACTAAACCGATAGCAAGTTTTATGTGGGAGAGGCCACTGCTAGCATGTCATCCCTGACTTGGAATTCTATGCACTTATGATTGGAACTATTAGCAAGCATCCGCAACTACTAACTTTCATTAAGGTAAACCCCAACCATAGCATTAAGATATATTGGTCCCCCTTCAATCCCGTATGCATCAATTTCTATGCTAGGTTGAAGCTTCTGCCACTCTTGCCCTCCAATACATAGTTCTATCAACATACAACTAACCCTATGGTGTGATCCACGCGCGCGCTCATATGATGGGCACCAAAGGACATCAACATAACCACAAGCAAATTAAACCAATCATAGTAATTCACCAATCCCCGATAGGACAACGAAAATCTACTCAGACATCATAGGATGGCAGCACATCATTGGATAATAATATGAAGCATAAAGCATCATGTTCAAGTAGAGGGTACAGAGGGTTGTAGGAGAGTGGACCATTGTAGATAGATGGGGGAAGGTGATGAAGATGTTGGTGAAGATGACGGAGGTATTGGTGTAGATCGCCGTCACACGATGATGGCCCCAGTGGCGTTCCGGCGCCACCGGAGAGACGGGGAGAGGGCCCCCCTTATTCTTCTTCTTCTTCCTTGACCTTCTCCCTAGATGGGAGAAGGGTTTCCCCTATGGTACATGGCCACCACAGCGGTAGAGGGGCGAGAGCCCCTCCGAGATTGGATATGTCTCTCTGTCTCTCTGTTACTACGTTCTAGATTCTGCCCTTTCACCGTTTCTTAAATTCCTAGAGATCCGTAACTCCAATTGGGCTGAAATTTTAACACAATTTCTATCCGGATATTGGCTTTCTTGCGGTGAAAGAAGGGAACCAACTGCTTTACGGGGTGGCCACGAGCGCCCAGGGCGCGCTTGACCCCTGGGGCGCGCCCCCTGCCTCGTGGCCCCCTCGAGCATCATCTCGCATTGATTCTTCTTCCCAAAAATCACATATATTCCAAAAACTCTCTGTCATTTTTTATCCCGTTTGGACTCCGTTTGATATGGATTTTCTGTGAAACAAAAAACATGCGACAAATAGGAACTGGCACTGGGCACTGGATCAATATGTTAGTCCCAAAAATAGTATAAAAAGTTGCCAAAAGTATATAAAAGTTGTAGAATATTGGCATGGGACAATCAAAAATATAGATACGACGGAGATGTATCAACATCCCCAAGCTTAATTCCTGCTCGTCCTCGAGTAGGTAAATGATAAAAAAGATAATTTTTGATGTGGAATGCTACCTAGCATAATTTTGATAAAAAAGATAATTTTTGATGTGGAATGCTACCTAGCATAATCTAATCATGGCATGAATATTAAGACACGAGTGATTCAAAGCAATAGTCTATCATTTGACATTAAGACAATAATACTTCAAGCATATTAATAAAGCAATCATGTATTTTCAAAATAACATGGACAAAGAAAGTAATCCCTACAAAATCATATGGTCTGGCTATGCTCCTTCAGCACACAAAGTATTCAAATCATGCACAACCCCGATGACAAGCCAAGCAATTGTTTCATACTTTTGATGTTCTCAAACCTTTTCAACTTTCATGCAATACATGAGCGTGAGCCATGGACATAGCACTATAGGTGGAATAGAATATGATGATGGAGGTTGTGTGGAGAAGACAAAAAAGGAGAAAGTATCACATCGACGCGGATAATCTACGGGCTATGGAGATGCCCATCAATTGCTGTCAATGCGGGGAGTAGGGATTGCCATGCAATAGATGCACTAGAGTTATAAGTGTATGAAAGCTCAAACTGAAACTAAGTGGGTGTGCATCCAACTTGCTTGCTCATGAAGACCTAGGGCACTTGAGGAAGCCCATCGTTGGAATATACAAGCCAAGTTCTATAATGAAAATTCCCACTAGTATATGAGAACAAGTGTGGCAAAAGGATAGTAACATTGTCCCTTCTCTCTTTTCTCTCTTTTCTCTCTTTTCTCTCTTTTCTTCTTTTCTTTTTCTTTTCTTTTCTTTTTTTGTAGGCTTCTTTGGCCTCTATCTCTCTCTTTTTGGGGGGCTTCTCTGGCCACTTTTATTTTGATAACCTCACATGGGACAATGTTCTAATAATGATGATCATCACACTTTTATTTACTTACAACTCGATACTAGAACAAATATATGACTCTATATGAATGCCTCCGGCGGTGTGCCGGGATGTGCAATGATCTAGCGTAGCAATGACATCAAAAAATGGACAAGCCATGAAAACATCATGCTAGCTATCTTACGATCATGCAAAGCAATATGACAATAAATTCTGAAGTCATGTATATGATGATGATGGAAGTTGCATGGCAATATATCTCGGAATGGCTATGGAAATGCCATGATAGGTAGGTATGGTGGCTGTTTTGAGGAAGATATAAGGAGGCTTATGTGTGATAGAGCGTATCATATCATGGGGTTTGGATGCACCGGTAAAGTTTGCACCGACTCTCAAGGTGAGAAAGGGCAATGCACGGTACCGAAGAGGCTAGCAATGATGGAAGGGTGAGAGTGCGTATAACCCATGGACTCAACATTAGTCATAAAGAACTCACATACTTATTGCAAAAATATATTATTCATCGAAACAAAGTACTACGTGCATGCTCCTAGGGGGATAGATTGGTAGGAAAAGACCATCGCTCGTCCCCGACCGCCACTCATAAGGAAGACAATCAATAAATACCTCATGCTCCAACCTCGTTACATAATGGTTCACCATGCGTGCATGCTACGGGAATCACAAACATCAACACAAGTATTTCTACAATCCACAACTACCCACTAGCATGACTCTAATATCACCATCTTTATATCGGAAAACTATTGCAAGGAATCAAACATATCATATTCAGTGATGTACAAGTTTTATGTAGGATTTTATGACTAACCATGTGAATGACCAATTCCTGTCATCTCTCTAAATAGATATAAGTGAAGCAAGAGAGTTTAATTCTTTGTACAAAATATATGCCCACACTCTAACAAATATAAGTGAAGAAAAAGAGCATTCTACAAATGGCGGTTTTCTATGTGAAGAGAAACAGGCAATCCAAACTTCAAATGATATAAGTGAAGCACATGAAGCGTTCTATAAAGCCATACTCAAAAGATATAAGTGAAGTGCAATGAGCATTCCAGAAATCAACCATGGACTATCTCATACCAGCATGGTGCATCAAAGAAAAGTGAAAACTAAATGCAAAAGACGCTCCAAGATTTGCACATATCGCATGAACGAAACGAATCAGAAAACATACCGTTACTTGTTGAAGAAAGATGGGATGCCTTCCGGGGCATCACCAAGCTTAGAAGCTTGAGTCTCCTTGAATATTTACTTGGGGTGCCTTGGGAATCCCCAAGCTTGAGCTCTTGCCTCTCCTCTTTGTCCTCACATCGAGACCTCCTCAATCTTCGAACACTTCATCCACACAAAACTCAACAGAAAGCTCGGTAAGATCCATTAGTATAATAAAGCAAATCACTACTCTAAGTACTGTTGCAAACCAATTCATATTTTGTTTTTGCATTGTAGCTACTGTAATATAACTTTTCCATGGCTTAATCCTGATACGTCTCCATCGTATCTACTTTTCCAAACACTTTTGCCCTTGTTTTGGACTCTAACTTGCATGATTTGAATGGAACTAACCTGGACTGACGCTGTTTTCAGCAGAATTACCATGGTGTTATTTATGTGCAGAAACAAACGTTCTCGGAATGACCTGAAACTTCATAGAGCAACTTTTTGGAAAATATAAGAAATACCTGCAAAAGATGAAGGCGAGGGGGCCCACCACCTCTCCACAAGGGTGGGGGCACGCCTGCCCCCCTAGGGCGCGCCCCCTACCTCATGGGCCCCCTAGTGCCTCTCCGACTCCAACTCCAACTCCATATATTGTGTTTCGTGGAGAAAAAAATCAGAGAGAAGAATTCATCACGTTTTACGATACAGAGCCGCCGCCAAGCCCTAAAACCTCTCGGGAGGGCTGATCTGGAGTCCGTTCGGGGCTTAGGAGAGGGGAATCCGTCACCATCGTCATCATCAACCATCCTCCATCACCAATTTCATGATGCTCACCGCCGTGCCTGAGTAATTCCATTGTAGGCTTGCTGGACGGTGATGGGTTGGATGGGATATATCATGTAATCGAGTTAGTTTTGTTAGGGTTTGATCCCTAGTATCCACTATGTTCTGAGATTGATGTTGCTATGACTTTGCTATGCTTAATGCTTGTCACTAGGGCCCGAGTGCCATGATTTCAGATCTGAACCTATTATGTTTTCATCAATAAATGAGAGTTCTAGATCCTATCTTGCAAGTCTATAGTCACCTATTATGTGTTATGATCCGTTAACCCCGAAGTGACAATAATCGGGATACTTACCGGTGATGACCGTAGTTTGAGGAGTTCATGTATTCACTATGTGTTAATGCTTTGTTCCGGTACTCTATTAAAAGGTGGCCTTAATATCCCTTAGTTTCCGTAAGGACCCCGCTGCCACGGGACGGTCGGACAAAAGATGCCATGCAAGTTCTTTTCCATAAGCATGTATGACTATATTCGAAATACATGCCTACATTACATCAATGAACTGGAGCTAGTTCTGTGTCACCCTAGGTTATGACTGTTACATGATGAACCGCATCCAGCATAATCCTCCATCACTGATCCATTGCCTATGAGCTTTCCATATATTGTTCTTCGCTTATTTACTTTCCCGTTGCTATTGCTATCATCACTACAAAATACCAAAAACATTACTTTTACTAATGTTACCTTTTGCGACCGTTACCACTACTATCATATTACTTTGCTACTAAATACTTTGCTGCATATATTAAGTTTCCAGGTGTGGTTGAATTGACAACTCAGCTGCTAATACTTGAGAGTATTCTTTGGCTCCCCTTGTATCAAATCAATAAATTTGGGTTGAATACTTTACCCTCGAAAACTATTGTGATCCCCTATACTTGTGGGTTGTGAAGACTATTTTCTGGCGCCGTTGCCGGGGAGCATAGCTCTATTCTTTGAGTCACTTGGGATATATATCTGCTTATCATTATGAAGAACTTGAAAGATCCAAGAACCAAGATCTATCCCTCAACTACGAGGGGAGGTAAGGAACTACGATCTAGCTCTGCACTTGATTCACCTTCTGTTTTGAGTAAGCTTGCGACACCTAAAACTGCTTCTGCTATTCGTTCTGATATGTCGCATGTTATTGATGATGCTACTTCTGCTATGCATGATACTTATGATAAAACTACTTCTATGCTTGATACTACTGTGCCACTTGGTGATTTTCTTGATGAACAACTTGCTAGGGCTAGAGAGATTGAAAATATTGAATCTGATAATACTGATGAAAGTGATGATGAAGAATCACTTGTTATTCCTGAGGGTTATGTTTTTATCAAGAAGCTTCTTTAGCTTTTTTGGCTTGCAAAGATAGATACGAACTTAAGAGGTTATTAGCTAAATGGAACAAGCAATCTCTAAATGCTAGGATGAAACCTGACCCTGCTTTTGCTACTTCACCTATCTGTGTTACCGATAAGGATTATGAAATTTTTGTTGATCCTGATATAATTACTTTGGTTGAATCTGATCCTTTTCATGGCTATGAATCTGAAACTGTTGTGGCACATCTTACTACATTAAATGATATAGCCACCCTGTTCACTACTGATGAGAGAACTCGTTACTTTTATATCCTTAAAATATTTCCGTTCTCATTAAAGGGTGATGCTAAGATATGGTTTAATTCTCTTGATCCTGGTTGTGTGCGTAGTCCCCAGGATATGATTTATTACTTCTCTGCTAAATATTTCCCTGCTCATAAGAAACAAGCTGCTTTAAGGGATATATATAATTTTGTGCAGATTAAAGAAGAGAGTCTCCCACAAGCTTGGGGGAGGCTTCTCCAATTACTTAATGCTTTTCCTGATCATCCTCTTAAGAAAAATGAAATACTTGATATCTTTTTTAATGGACTAACCGATGCTTCCAGAGATACCTGGATAGTTGTGCTAGTTCTATTTTCAGGGAAAGAACACCGGATGAAGCTGAAATTCTATTGAATAATATGTTGACAAATGAAAATAATTGGACACCTCCTGAGCCAGTTCCTGAGCCTATTCCTAAACCAACTCCGAAGAAGAGGGGTATTCTATTTCTCAGTCCTGAAGATATGCAAGAGGCAAAGAAATCTATGAAAGAAAAATGTATTAAAGCTGAAGATGTTAAGAATTTACCTCCTATTGAAGAAATACATGGTCTTAATTTACCGCCTGTTGAAGAAACATATGATCTTAATCCTATACCTATTGAAGAAACTCATGGTGTTGATAACCCGACACATGTAGTAAAGGTAAATTCTCTCTATAGATATGATAAAGCTGAAATCCCATTTACTAAGTTTGCTTGCCCATGCTTAGACGAGTTTGATAAATTTATGGCTAAGCAAGAAGACTTTAATGCTTATTTTGGTAGACAATTGAAATAAAATTCAAATATGCTTGAACACTTGGGTGATTATATGGCCAATGTCAAAGGTGAACTTAAACTTATTAGTAAACATGCTTCTATGGTTACCACTCAAGTAGAACAAGTACTTAAAGCTCAAAATGATTTGCTCAATGAATTGAATAGTAAGAATAATGATAATGCTGTTAGAGTTATGACTAGAGGTGGTAGAATGACTCAGGAACCTTTGCATCCTGAAGGCCACCCTAAGAGAATTGAGCAAGATTCTCAAAGAAATAATATAGATGCACCTAGTCCTTCTAAAAGTAAGAAAAAGAAAAATGATAGGACTTTGCATGCTTCTAGTGATCCTATTGTTGAAACACCTGAGAATCCAAATGATATTTGTATTTCTGATGCTGGAACTCAATCTGGTAATGAACCTGAAACTAGTAATAATGTTAATGATAATGTTCATGATGATGCTCAACCTAGCAATGATAATGATATAGAAATTGAACCTGCTGTTGATCTTGATAAGCCACAATCAAAGAATCAATGTTATGATAAGAAAGATTTGTTGCTAGGAACATGGTAAAGAAAGAGAACCATGGGTTCAGAAACCCATGCCTTCTCCTCCCAAACCATCCAAGAAAAAGGATGATGAGGATTTTGAGCGCTTTGCTAAAATGATTAGACCTATCTTTTTGTGTATGCGATTAACTGATATGCTCAAAATGAATCCTTATGCTAAGTATATGAAAGATACAGTTACAAATAAAAGAAAGATACCGGAAGCTGAAATTTCCACCATGCTTGCTAATTATACTTTTAAGGGTGGAATACCAAAGAAACTTGGAGATCTAGGAGTACCCACTATACCATGCTCTATTAAAGAAACTATGTTAAAACTGCTTTATGTGATCTTGGAGCCGGTGTTAGTGTTATGCCTCTCTCTTTATATCGTAGACTTGATTTGAATAAGTTGACACCTACTGAAATATCTTTGCAAATGGTTGATAAATCAACTGCTATACCTGTCGGCGTTTGTGAGGATGTGCCTGTTGTAGTTGCAAATGTTACTATTTTAACGGACTTTGTTATTCTTGATATTCCCGAGGACGATAGTATGTCTATTATTCTTGGAAGACCCTTTTTGAATACTGCAGGGGCTGTTATTGATTGCACTAAAGGCAATGTCACTTTTCATGTTAATGGTAATGCATACAGTACACTTTCCGAGGAAACAACCTCAAGTCCACAGTATCAACTCTATTGGAAAAATTCCATCGATTATATTTGGAGGTTTTGAATTTCCTCTTCCTACTGTCAAGAAGAAATATGATATTCTTATTATTGGGGATGTGCATATCCCCGTTGAGGTAACATAGTGTTATTCGAAATTTCTCTGGTTCCATGTTATTCGGAATGAGTTTGTTAACAAGACTTGATCAACCTTGTTAGTGGATTCCTTTTGATGATCATGAGATGGATGAAACTAGAAGGCACAACCTTCTGTACCCTTCTTTTACTTTCTGTTATTTATATTAAATAAAATAAAAATAAATATTTTTCTGTCTGTTATCTGATTATCCGTGCAATATAAAAATACCTCGAAAGTAAAAGTTCTCCAAATGCCCTGGAATTTAAATATGATTTTTTTCTAGAATATTTGAGAATATTTGGCACTGAGAATACAGCAGGGGGGTCAACCACCTGCCCACGAGGGTGGAGGGCGCGCCCTACCCCCCTAGGCGCGCGCCCCTGCCTCGTGGGCCCATGGTGGCCCTCCTCCACTTATCCTTTCACCCACACACTCCTTCTTCCTCCCCCAAACACGAATATCCAGCTTAAACCTGAGTCCAAGCTCTTTTTGCTGCCACTTTTGATCTCCTTGCTCAAAGCACCTCTCACAAAACTGCTTGGGGAGATTGTTCCTTGGTATGTGACTCCTCCATTGGTCCAATTAGTTTTTGTTCTAGTGCTTTATTCATTGCAAATTTTTGCTGCTTAGGTGACCCTGTTCTTGAGCTTGCATGTCAAATTTATACGGTCAAAAGTAGTTTTGATGCATGATATAGGCCCTAGGCACTTGTAGGAGTAGTTGCTATCAATATTATTGAGTTTGGTTTACTTTTATTTTGAAGTTACTAAAAATTTCAGAATTTTTCAGAAAATGATGAAGAGAAGGGCTCATCAAGGCAAAGCACGAAGGAAAAGGCACCGAAGCCTAAGTATAATCTGCCTCGCACCACGGAGGTTCGGGCGTGTGAATGGCCTTCCGATGATTTCTTGAGAGCAGCCGGGATTTATGAAGATTTTCATGAATTGGCTAAGAATGCAGGCATCACCGCTTTCCTCCACGACCAATGTGATCAGTATCTCTTACTCACAAATATCTTTGTGCAAAACTTTCATTTCCATTCTAGGAGATCACCACCTACGGTGGAGTTTTATTTATATGATGAGCATAAGGAGATGTCACTTTATGATTTTTGTCGGGTTTGTTTAGTCCCTTTCGAGGGCAAGACAGAGGAACCACATCGCGATGATGTGGACGTGTTTATTGATACTATCACTGTAGGGGAAACAAGGAAGGTTTCCGATGCACGAATCACTAGCATACATTTTCCTGTTTTACGCTATTTTTCATTATTTGCTAGTCGTTGTTTAATTGGTCGCGGAAACTGTGGAAACCTTAGTATCCTTGTTATTATTATTTTGCTCCATGGTTTATACGGTGATAACTTTGTTAGTATGGGCGGCATTATTGCTAAAAGGTTAAGTCTGAACCGTACCAAGGGCCCCATCTTTGGAGGCATCTATGCTTCATGCCTAGCTGCACATTTTAACATACCTATTAGGCATTATGAGAAGGAAGAAAAGGTGTTGCCTCGTGTTTATTTAGATTATAAAAGTATGGTGGCACATGATTTTATTGTTAAGAATAGGGAAGGAGAGCTTAAATATAAATTGTTCTTTGATAAACATCATCCTGAGACTATTACCCTGCCTGTTCCTTCTTTGTTTGATTTATCTGTAGGCCGGTACCTTGTTCCGTTGAAGGCTATTCACGGCTACCGAAACCCTGCACCAGTTATGGAGCCAGAGCCGGAACCACAAGTTGATCCTTCACGACAGTCTAATTACCAGTGGAATCCGGAGATGATTGTCAGCCAATGGCAATCGGAGTCTTCTTCTTCTTTTTCTTCTCAGTACGACCCCAACTACTATTATGGATATCTGCCAGGCCAGCCGTGGCCATAGACCAACTTAGGCCAAAAGCCTAAGCTTGGGGGAGTACGTATATCCCACCGACATTACATTTATGTTCACACACTCATTGCTAGATGTCGGTGCTCATACTTTTTCATTGTATCATCCATGCTAGTTTATTTTCCTTTTTATGCTTTCTTCTTGTGTGTTTAATAAACCTTAAGAAAAAAATAAAAAAATAGTAGTAGCTTTTAGTTAGTTTAATTTCCATGCTTGTAGTAGTAATTAAAAAGAAAACCCAAAAAGATTTCCTGTTCTTCTTTTTACTTGTTGGGAGCTCTCCCGTGTAAATAGTTTTATTTCTTTTCTTTGGGGGTCGATAGGAGAAGACCATGATGAAATTGTTGAAGTGGATCTTATATGCATAATTGTTGATCTGACAAAAGAGCCCATATTGCCTTGTATTCTCCTGTTTATTGAATGCTTGCAGATTCCAGCTTAGTCCAATGAACGCACACTATTATTATTATTCACACCGTTCTATCGTGCAAGTGAAAGGCAATTATGATGATATATGATGGACTGACTGAGATGAGAAAAGCTGGTATGAACTCGACCTCTTTTGTTTTTGTAAATATGATTATTTCATCGTTCCTGATTCAACCTATTATGAATAAACATGTTTGCAATGACAACTAGATATCATAGTTTCTTGTGCCATGCTTGATTAGCTATGAGTTATAATGGTTTACCTTGCATGCCAACATGCTATTAAAATGGTTGTGATGTGGTGTGATAGGATGGTATCCTCCTCTGAATGATTTAAGTGACTTGACTTGGCGCATGTTCACACATGTAGTTGAAACAAAATCAACATAGCCCTCACGATATTTATGTTCATGGTGGATTATATCCTACTCATGCTTGCATTCGGTGTTGATTAATTTTAATGCATGTTCATGATTGTTGTCGCTCTCTAGCTGGTCGCTTCCCAGTCTTTTGCTAGCCTTCACCTATACTAAGCGGGAATACTGCTTGTGCATCCAATCCCTTAAACCCCAAAGTTACTCCACATGAGTCCACTATACCTACCTATATACGGTATCTACCTGCCTTTCCAAGTAAATTTGTATGTGCCAAACTCTAAACCTTCAAATAAATATCCTGTTTTGTATGCTCGAATAGATCATGTATCAACTAGGGTTGTCTATATCTTCCATGTTAGGCGGGTTATTCTCAAGAGGAGTGGACTCCGGTCCTCACTCGCGAGATAAATGGCTGGTCACCGGGATGCCCAGTCCCATGCTTTATGCAAACTAAATCAAAATAATTGCAAACAAAACTCCCCCTGGGACTCTTGTTAGTTGGAGGCAGTCGTTGTTTCGAGCAAGCCATGGATTGATGCTTGTTGGTGGAAGGGGGAGTATAAACTTTACCATTCTGTTTGGGAACCGCCTATAATGTGTGTAGCATGGAAGATATCCCCATCTCTTGGTTGTTACGTTGACAATGAAAGTATACCGCTCAAAATATTATTCACCTCTATTTCAAAACCGAGCTCTGGCACCTCTACAGATCCCTGCTTCCCTCTGCGAAGGGCCTATCTATTTACTTTTATGCTGAGTCATCATCATCTTATTAAAAAGCACCAGTTGGAGAGCACCGCTGTCATTTGCATTCATTATTGTTAGTTTACATTGAGTATGACTTGACTGGATCTCTTTTACCATGAATTACAATGTCTAGTCAGTCCTTGGTCTTTAAAGGTGCTCTGCATTTATGTTTTGCGGTCTCAGAAAGGGCTAGCGAGATACCACCTTGTTATATCATATTATGGTTGTTTTGAGAAAGTGTTGTCATCCGAGATTTATTATTATTGCTCGCTAGTTGATTATGCTATTGATATGAGTAAACTTGAGACCTAAGCGTTATTGCGAATGTGGTTAGTTATAATCTTTGTTGAAAACTTGAATGCTAGCTTTACATATTTACAACAACAAGAGCAAACAGAGTGTGTAAAAGTTTTTCTTTATCACTTTCAGTTTGTCAACTGAATTCCTTGAGGACAAGCAAAGGTTTAAGCTTGGGGGAGTTGATACGTCTCCGTCGTATCTACTTTTCCAAACACTTTTTCCCTTGTCTTGGACTCTAACTTGCATGATTTGAATGGAACTAACCCGGACTGACGATGTTTTCAGCAGAATTGCCATGGTGTTATTTATGTGCAGAAACTAATGTTCTCGGAATGACCTGAAACTTCACGGAGCAACTTTTGGAAAATATAAAAATACCTGCAAAAGATGAAGGCCAGGGGGCCCACCACCTCTCCACGAGGGTGGGGGCGCGCCTGCCCCCCTAGGGCGCGCCCCCTACCTCGTGGGCCCCCTGGTGCCTCTCCAACTCCAACTCCAACTCCAAAATCAGAGAGAATAATTCATCACGTTTTACGATACGGAGTCGCCGCCAAGCCCTAAAACCTCTCGGGAGGGCTGGTCTGGAGTCTGTTCGGGGCTCAGGAGAGGGGAATCCGTCGCCATCGTCATCATCAACCATCCTCCATCACCAATTTCATGATGCTCACCGTCGTGCGTGAGTAATTCCATCGTAGGCTTGCTGGACGGTGATGGGTTGGATGGGATCTATCATGTAATCGAGTTAGTTTTGTTAGGGTTTGGTCCCTAGTATCCACTATGTTCTGAGATTGATGTTGCTATGACTTTGCTATGCTTAATGCTTGTCACTAGGGCCCGAGTGCCATGATTTCAGATCTGAACCTATTATGTTTTCACCAATATATGAGAGCTCTTGATCCTATCTTGCAAGTCTATAGTCACCTATTATGTGTTATGATCCGTTAACCCCGAAGTGACAATAATCGGGATACTTACGGGTGATGAGCGTAGTTTGAGAAGTTCATGTATTCACTATGTGTTAATGCTTTGTTCCGGTACTCTATTAAAAGGAGGCCTTAATGTCCCTTAGTTTCCGTAAGGACCCCGCTGCCACGGGAGGGTAGGACAAAAGATGTCATGCAAGTTCTTTTCCATAAGCACGTATGACTATATTCGGAATACATGCCTACATTACATCAATGAACTGGAGCTAGTTCTGACTGTTACATGATGAACCGCATCCGGCATAATTCTCCATCACTGATCCATTGCCTATGAGCTTCCCATATATTGTTCTTCGCTTATTTACTTTCCCGTTGCTATTGCTATCATCACTACAAAATACCAAAAAATTACTTTTACTATTGTTACCTTTTGCTACCGTTACCACTACTATCATATTATTTTGCTACTAAATACTTTGCTGCAGATATTAAGTTTCCAGGTGTGGTTGAATTGACAACTCAGCTACTAATACTTGAGAGTATTCTTTGGCTCCCCTTGTGTCGAATCAATAAATTTGGGTTGAATACTTTATCCTCGAAAACTATTGCGATCCCCTATACTTGTGGGTTATCAAATCCACTGATAGAAATCGATAGTTTCATCAAAACAAGCAAACTATGCATCAAAAACAGAATCTGTCTTAAGCAGGACAGTCTGTAGTAATCTGAACATTCACCATACCTCTGGTACTCCAACAATTCTGAAACAATTAGGAAAAATATAAAATTTGTATAGAAAGACAGTGCAAAAAGTTTCAGATCCATTTGACGTTCCAGTAAAAAATGTAAAATCGCGTAATTCAGCCAAAGTTTTTGTCTTGCACCACAAAAACCAACAAGCAATGTAAACATCCTAAAGGCAAATCTTGGCACATTATTTTTATTTTTAAATTTTATAAAAGCACACAACAAAAATAAATTACTCTATAAAACTTCCGGGTTGTCTCCCTGGCAGCGCTTTCTTTAAAGCCATTAAGATGGGCATATAGTGCTCAAGTAATGGATCCACCCGGATCCCAAGGTATATCAAAGCCAGTTTTAATTAATAATGATTTGTGATTTAGTAGTGAGCACAAATTAACATAAATCATGCAACAACTAAGTCTAACTCTCTTCCTATGCATCGGCATGTCATAAAAGAACAATTCATGCACACATAGTAAAGGCCAATGCATAGTATAAACAGTTTCTTGCAATTTTATCATATTGGAAACATGGAGAGGCGGAGATGTTGTTCCTCTCTCATAATAATTGCAAGTAGGAGAAGGAATCACATGCATATTATATTAATCAAAATTATCATGTGTAGTAGTGAAACACAACCCATCAATATAATCCTTAATAAGGGCAAACTTCTCCGATATAGTGTAGTCAGGAGAATTCAAAAAGATAATAGGACTATCATGCGTGGGTGCAATAGCAACAATTTCATGTTTAACATAAGGAACTATAGCAAGTTCATCTCCATAAGCATAATTCGTATTAGCATCTTGGCCACAAGCATAGCAAGCATCATCAAAAAGAGATATTTCAAAAGAATTAACGGGATCATAACAATCATCATAGCATTCATCCTTCGGTAAATTCGAAGGGAAATTAAACAATGTATGAGTTGAAGAGTTACTCTCATTATAAGGTGGGCACGGGTAGCTAATTTCCTCTTCCTCCTTTTGTTCTTCACTCTCCTAATCATCTTTTTCATCCAATGAGCCCCAGTTTCATCAATTTCTTCTTACATAGACTCCTGCAAAAATATTAGTCTCTTCTTGGACAGCGGATACTTTCTCAATAAATTCATCAATATCATAATTGTATTTATAATTCTCATAGCAATATTTAAGGATAGCTATATTTTTAGGTCTATAAACTGAATCATCAAAATCTTCAAACTCTTTAAACAAAGATTCAATTTCACAAGCACCCTTAAAAGCAACAAATTCTTCTATTCATTCCACATCATAGTAATCGTATATACCATTATCATAAGAAGATAAGGTTTCATTATCATTAAAATTGCATGAAAAGGGAAGGTGTGGAGCCTTCATCCTAGAGCAACAAGTATAATCATATCTCAAGCATAGTTGCCGAGCATACCAATGCAACATATAAATTTGATCCCATAATAATTTCCCTTTTTGAGTGAAGCGATAATCCCTAAAGTATTCATGTTGATCCAACGTGTCTCTCATTACATAATTGAATGGGGTTTTCTCAGGATTACTAAAGTAGTGCATAATATCTTTCACATAATGAGCATCGAGGGTTTTATGAGGTTCCCCGTCTCCATGAGTAGCAAGTAAACCGAATTTTTTTGGTATTTCGTGTTCCATATCCATAACTAAAGATAGAGAACAACTTATAACAGCAAATAAAATCCACTTAGTGATAAAGCAAACAAGCACACACGAGAATATTCACCCCACGCTATTGCTCCCCGGCAACAGCGCTAGAAAAAGGTCTTGATAACCCACAAGTATAGGTGATCAATTGTAGCCTCTTTTGATAAGTAAGAGTTTCGAACCCAACGAGGAGCTAAAGGTAGAACAAATATTCCCTCAAGTTTTATCGACCACCGATACAACTCTATGCATGCTTGATGTTCGCTTTACCTAGAACAAGTATAAAACTAGAAGTACTTTCTAGGTGTAACAGGATAGGTTTGCAAGAATATAAAGAGCACGTAAATAAAAAATAGGGGTTGTATTAAGTAAAGAAGCAATAAAGTTAGTATAGCGAGTGTGGAAAAGTGGTGATAGGAGTTGCGAAATTGTCCCTAAGCAATTGACTACGTTACTAAATCGATAGCAAGTTTTATGTGGGAGAGGCCACTGCTAGCATGCCATCCCTGACTTGGAATTATATGCACTTGTGATTGGAACTATTAGCAAGCATCCGCAACTACTAACGTTCATTAAGGTAAAACCCAACCATAAAATTAAGATATATTGGTCCCCCTTCAATCCTGTATGCATCAATTTCTATGCTAGGTTGAAGCTTCTGTCACTCTTGCTCTCCAATACATAGTCCTATCAACATACAACTAACCCTATGGTGTGATCCACGCGCGCGCTCATATGATGGGCACCAAAGGACAACAATATAACCACAAGCAAATTAAACCAATCATAGCAATTCATCAATTACCGATAGGACAACGAAAATCTACTCAGACATCATAGGATGGCAACACATCATTCGATAATAATATGAAGCATAAAGCACCATGCTCAAGTAGAGGGTACATCGGGTTGCGGGAGAGTGGACCACTGTAGATAGATGGGGGAAGGTGATGAAGATGTTGGTGAAGATGACGGAGGTGTTTTGGTGTAGATCGCTATCACACGATGATGGCCCCGATGGCGTTCCGGCGCCACCGGGAGAGACGGGGAGAGGGGCCCCCCTTCTTCTTCTTCTTCTTCGTCTTCTTCTTATTCTTCTTCCTTGACCTTCTCCCTAGATGGGAGAAGGGTTTCCCCTCTGGTCCATGGCCTCCATGGCGGAAGAGGGGCGAGAGCCCCTCCGAGATTGGATCTGTCTCTCTGTCTCTTTCTGTTTCTGCATTCTAAATTCCGCCCTTTCACCGTTTCTTAAATTCCTCGAGATCCGTAACTCCGATTGGGATGAAATTTTAACACGATTTCTATTTGGATATTGGCTTTCTTGCGGCGAAAGAAGGGCACCAACTGCCTTACAGGGTGGCCACGAGGGCCTAGGGCACGCCTGACCCCCTGGTGCACGCCCCCCTGCCTCATGGCCTCCTCGGGCATCGTCTCGCATTGATTCTTCTCCCCAAAAATCACATATATTCCAAAAAAATCTCCGTAAGTTTTTATCCCGTTTGGACTCCGTTTGATATGGATTTTCTGCGAAACAAAAAACATGCAACAAACAGGAACTGGCACTAGGCACTAGATCAATATGTTAGTCCCAAAAATAGTATAAAAAGTTGCCAAAAGTATATAAAAGTTGTAGAATATTGGCATGAAACAATCAAAAATTATAGATACAACGGAGACGTATCACATAGTGATAAAGTAAAGGAATTACATGGCGCTTGCACTTCATACAATAAAGAGACAACCCTAAGGCTCCTGCTGGTTGTCGATATTACAAAACATGAACATCTCATACATCAACATATGTCACATCATATCTTGACCATATCACATCACAACATGCCCAGCAAAAACAAGTTAGATGTCCTCTACTTTGTTGTTGCAAGTTTTACGTGGCTGCTACGGGCTTCTAGCAAGAACCTTTCTTAACTACGTAAAAACAACAACGGTGATTTATCAAGTTTGTTGTTTTAGCCTTCTTCAAGGACTGGCCGTAGTCAAATTCGATTCAATAAAGTAGGAGAAACAGACACCCGCCAGCCACCTTTTATGCAAAACTAGTTGCATGTCAGTCGATGGAACCAGTCTCATGTGCGTGGACATGTAAGGTTGGTCCGGGCCGCTTCATCCCACAATACCGCTGAATCGAAATAAGACGTTGGTGGTAAGCAGTATGAATATCACCGCCCACAACTCTTTGTGTTCTACTCGTGCATATCATCTACGCATAGACCTGGCTCGGATGCCACTGTTGGGAAACGTTGCATGGAAAAACAAAAAAATTGTATGCACACGCAAGATCTATCCATGGAGATGCATAGCAACGAGAGGGAGAGTATGTCTACGTACCCTCGTAGACCATAAGCGGAAGCGTTTAACAACATGGTTGATGTAGTCGAACTTCTTCATGCTCTAACCGATCAAGTACCGAACGCATGGCACCTTCGTGTTCAGTACATGTTCAGCTCGGTGACGTCCTCCACCTTCTTGATCCAGCAAGACGGCAATGTAGTAGATGAGTTCCGGCAGCACGACGGTGATGGTGAATCTATCTCCGTAGGTATATATATATATATATATATATATATATATATATATATATATATATATATATATATATATATATATATATATATATATATATATATATATATATAGGACAGCGCTATTCTGTTACTAGTAACAGAATATTATTCTGTTACCCTTCAGCCCTATAAGGAGCGAGCGAAGAAATTCCCACCTAAGCTACCTTGTCCCCCGACCTGATCCGCAACACCAGCCCGCCACTGCGACCTCTCCTCCCACAGCACGCCGCCGGTGCCTCCTCCTCCCCCAGGGCGTCGCCGCGGCCCCTCCTCCCCCAGCGCGCCGCTGGGGCCTCCCCCTCCCTGCAGCGTGCCGCCGTGGCCTTCCCTCTTCCCCAGCGCGCCGCCCTGCCCCACACCTTCTCCCTCGGCTACGGTCGTCGCTCCGCACCTTCTCCACATCGCCGACCCCGGCTACGCGCCGCCCCCCGCTAAACGCCACCATGCCGCCCCCCGCTACGCGCCGCCCCCTCCATGCGCCCCCGCGCCGCCCCCCGCGACACACCGCCGTGCCTGCCAGCCGCCCCAAAGTACAGACAGCCGCGGCCGCCTCCTGAGCTCTGCCTTCCATGTGGCCAACCTGTCTGCCTCCCAACCTCAGCCGCAGTTCACGGCCTCTTCCACCTGCAGGTCGTTGTCTCCTCCTACTGCAGGTCGCTACCTCCTCCTTCTGCGGATCGATGGCTATCTACTAGGTGCGTGAGCGTGATGCTGAACTGAATGATGAGCATCATCTGAACTTTATGGGGGGTTAATCATGTACAACCACAGCGACAGTGGATGAGAGTACGTTGCTGAGCACCACTCGATGGTTAGTACTACTAGTTACTTTTCTGAACTCAAGCACAAATTTCTGAATTCTGCCCCGTGTATCAACACCCGAGCCACTCACATTTGTCAAAGCTGGACTTCTGTCGCATAAACTGCAATATCAGGCATTCAGGATGTGGTCCATCTTCATTGAATGATTAAATCACACAGACACATATGCTAGCAGGTAGTGCTCTTAAAATGTGAGTTTATTCCTTACATGGATGTACTAGTGACACTACTCTTGCATAAAATTTCTCCTTTTGCAAAAAGTAATTTGTGCAAAAAGAAGCAAACGTCATGTTTACCTGGTTTGCACAAATGATGCTTGCTAGGTGTTTGTTCTAATGCCTATGTGAACAGAACACTTATTTCTTGTTTTCTTTATACTGAGAAGAAACCTGGTGAAGGTTCAGGGAAATAGAAAGGGCTCACCAACAAAAAGCCACTAAAAAGTTTTGAATAATATTGGGGGGGATCAAGTACAAGAATACAAAAAAGTTCAGAGTTGAGAAAAAACAGAAAAGTTCATAGGCCTCTCCCGTTCACAAACGCACGCCGCTGGCCACTTGAGATGTGCCGCCGCCATCGCCCATCCAAAATCACACTGCCTATCGAGTTTCTTTGTCAAAAGCTTGCATCGATAGCTAACCCTGTACTATTATTGTTACCTACTATTATGCTAATGTTGTACTATTGCTCTTGCTTATTAAGGCATTATCAATAGTTAATCTTGAACTGCATGTGCTATTCTATGTTAGGTGACTGGAGCCTTTGTTTAATGGATGTGTTCTTTGGCTGAGGACGACGACGTTATGTTGTTTTCGTACTTTCAACAAAAAATATCTATAAGTTCAAAATGTATAACCCTTTAAGTTCATTGAAAAACAGAAACAAAAAAATATTGCATGAGCAAGTAGTCGCCCCGCACTGGATCGATGCGCCGCTGTTGCCCCCCCCCCCCCCCCCCCCCCCGGTGCGTACAAGCAGTTCAACGCCGCAATCCCCGGTCGTTCAGTCTCGCCGCCGTGGGCGTGCCCCACTCCAACTCCATCGTCTATGCTTTAGTGGCGAAACAGTGCAACCAGAGGAACCGCTAAGGGTCGAGGACGTCCAGCTCAGCTTCCAACTTGGCGTTATTCACGTCTTTGCTAGCCTCATGTTCGCTGGCAAGACCACCGCGCTTCTCCGCCGGCATCGGCAGGTACTCACCCCTGTCCCGTCTCTTGTTTACTACTTCATTTCGCATTGCTAAAGAACAGAAAAACAAGCAAGTTCAAATTGAAAAAAATAGAAGCTAGATGTTTAAAAAAAATTAGAAGCCATTTTAGTGAATCAGTGTTGAAAATTAGCTCACATTTGAGTCCTACCAGTACCAATGAATATAGACTTGAGTGGAAAATTTAGTTGATTCCTGAGACCCTGACTAGTCCTTCTATAGATACAAGTTCAGTGTTTAGGATGTTGTACAACAATTATATACTTCTAGTTGCTGCTTGGTGCCACCAACGAAATGCACAAGTTCAAAGAGCATCGCATGACAAATTCAAAAGGTGTTGTATGGCAAGTTCAGAATTTTGGTTTCGTGAAAAGTGTGATTTTTGGACAGTATTTTGTATGATTCATTTGTTCAACTTCAGAACTTGGAGATATTAAGTCTACTTGTTTCTATGATGAACATAGTTGTTATTAAACGCCCAACTGGTGCATGGAATTGAGGCAATTGATGCACTGGTTTGTGCTTTGCTCATTCCATTGCTGCATTGTTTTGTGCTTGGGAATAGATTAGGTATAGCAGTGTAACATGTATTCTATCATCGATTCATAACAAAGAAAATGTACATGATAGTTTGATGAAAAATTGATTTGAATTTGAAGCAATGATCAGTTCGAATTAAAAACAATGATCAGTTCGAATTAAAGAAAATGGTCGGTTTGAATTAAAAACAGAATATTATGTATCTAGAATCAGAATAATATTTTGTTGCTATCGGTGATGACAGGGTGGTGTACACAGAGCTGGAGGTCGGCAAGTCGGGCAAGGCCACGGGAGTTGAACTACAGAAAAAATTATATTAGCCCAATGACAGAAAAACATCAGTTCAAAAATATATATGCAGGAGGCTGGGAGCAAAAAAAACTGGCCACGGCGCGCCTCCACCTCCCTCTCGTGGCGTGCCTCCACATCCCGGCCGCAGGCATGTGCAGTTACTGATTGCTTCTTGCTTCCACTTTTTATCATGATTTAGTGTGTGCACTATAGGAGTGCTTTTTGTCTCAGTAGATCAGCTGCTCAACAACATAATCATGTACCGCTCAGTACATGTATTACTGTTGGGCGGTTCAAAAATCAGAACTCAAAAAGTTCAACCTTGGTGGTATTGTGCACATGCAAAATTAGATAAATACTTGTTAAAATTGCTCCTAGTATTTGATGTATTCCATGCAATGCTTACTAGATTGTTCTAAAAAAAGTGTCATGTATTTGTGAATTTGCTATTAGTATAGCAGTTAAATATGTATTATATAACCGGTACATAATGAAATGCAGAAACAGTTCGATGTGTGTGTTAAAAAAAGCTGGCTATATATAAAAAATTAGTAGCTAGGCAAAAAGAAGTTTGTATCAGTTCAGACTTGCCTGCACAGAAGGATAGAGGCCCTTGTCCCGTAAGTTCAGGTTTGCATGAATGCTCCAGCCAACTCCATTATCTACTCATGTAATGCATTTAGGACAAGTTCAAGTATAGGTAAAGAAGATTCTCACCACAGAAATATTGATCTAGAGTTCTTCAGTTTGACCATTTTTCAATTCGTGTGGAGCTTTTCAGTTCGACAATTTTTCATTCCGTGTGGAGCTAGTCATTGTTTTAGGTACGCCTGGTTGTACCAAATGCTTGCACTTCTCTGAACTGAGAGTACGCTTGAGTTTCCTATTCCTTCTAATCTTAATAAAGTGAATTGTTTTGGAGCTGGACTGAACCAGGTTATCTTGATAGGAGTCTAGTGTTAGTTACTAAATTCTAGTCAGAGTAGTGTAATCAAAGGAATGTAGATAACTTGTGTCCTGGTATCACTTGTACAATTGCGTTGTTGTGCTGCACACTTGTACTCACATATTATTATGCTGCGATACTAGTTCTGAACATTTTGTTATGTATGTCACATGCAGGTTTCTCCCCATTCTTCTCATCTTCATACTATGCCTTTCATACCTTTATATATAAAAAAAGCTCAGTCTGAAACTACAGATTTTCCCAGATCCTTGACCTAGGAAATTCTGAATAAAACTTCAAAGAAGTATGAAATGCACTGTAGTATATAAAGCCTTGTTCATCATTGGATTCTGATACTAGAATCTAGAGTAAGAAATCAAGATTGTAATATGTAGGCGCAAGAACATGACTCCCAACTTGAAATGAGTACTCTTTTGTTTCAGCTAATACTTCTTACTCTGAATTCCAAAAGTGGATGCACGTAAGTACAACTTAGTAGACTACTAGTAGTACATCAGTATGTAAAGGACGATGTAATTACCACAGCCTCAACGATTATAGTATTTGGGATGCTCATCATTTTTCACATCCATCTCTACTGAATTATGTTAGTCTTTTTCAGTTTATCTTTGAAATTTCGGTCCATTTTCTTTTTGCAGGATGCGTCAAAAAATAAAATAAAAGGCAACAGCTCAAAAAGATGAATATAGGAAGTCCATTGCTATCTTGAGGTCTGTTACCCTTCAACTTAGACATATATGCTCAGTTATTGTTGTGTACACATAGAGTTATTGTGTACGTTCATGCTCCTTCACTTGTGTATATTCAGTTCAACATTTGGTGATTCTTCAGGTCCCCTTAGCTGGCATTTTCAGTTCATCTTGCAGGTGACGGTGCTCCCCTTCAGTTCATCTTGCAGGTGTTTTGGGCAGTACAAAAATACATCACCATAGTTAGTACAGCAAGGATGGCTTGGTAGTCGCTGGGATTCCCTGCAGTGGCCAAATCCCGGTGCCGCTCGTGATCTCCGCCTCCATCAGCTCCACCTCGCCGTAGCAATCAGTCCAGAGGAGGAGTTGTAGCTGGTCCACCCGGTCCACCCGGTCCACCTGGTTTTTCTTTCAACATTTTTCTTTGTGATGCATGCTCACTGATGGATCAGCAACTATTTATTGATATGGAGATGCGCCCCTGCTTTTTTCTGGAAAAACAAGATGCCTTTGCATACTTCAAAGTTGCTGCTTGCTCCCACCAGTCAATTGCGCAAGTTCAGTGGGTGTCATCGAGCATGTTCAAAAGTATGCCCTTTGTGCAAAAGTGTGATTTTTTGTCAGTATTTTGTATATTTCATTTGGCAGAGGCTTCATGTGATCTTGTGGAGCTTTATAAAATGTACTCTCATCACACTTTTAAGGCCCTGTAGTTCATTATATCATACATGTGTGGCCATTCAGTATGTATTACAGGATCAGTTCTTGAAAAAGAAGAACACATACATAGTTGGGTCAAAAAGAATGATTAGTTCGATAGTGCTCTCTCCTGCCTATTTTGGCTGATGTCCACAAATGGACAAACAATTGTGTCAGAAATTGTTCTATTATTAATGGCATACAAGTACAAAAAAAAGTTGAACATGAGGTCCTACATAGGCTTTGGAAAAATGCTAAAAAACACGAAAATTCAAAAAGTCAAGTTCAAGTGGTAAAATAAGAGAAGTCCAGAACATCATTGCAAAACAAAGTTGAGTTCAAAAAAATGAAACACGCAACATTTTCTTTTTGTTAAAAGTATTATTCAGTTCAACGATATAAATCATGCAAGTTCAGAGACGCAAATACCGTAAATTATTGAAAAGCTACGAGGAAAATCATATCGAAAAAACAGAGTAAAGTCTAGTATGTTAAAACACGCTCAGTACAAAACCATATGGACATCAGTTCAAGTATTCTTTTTTCAGAACCTTTTAAAATTACTCTCTAAAGAATACATCAGTACAAACGCACACGTAGATCAGTACAAGTACTCTGTTTTTTCGATGGAAAAACAGCACGATGGGTCTCACCGTAATCCAAATTACTCTTCAACAGTTGCGAATTTGAGAAAACATTCAACATGATTAAGTTTCATATTTTTGATATCTTTCTAACAGTATATTATTTGCCTCATTTCGACAAACTTTTTAAAAAAATTGTGTTCAAAATCAAATTTGATCGTATTCGAATTCGTTTTTAAATCGTAAGGAATTAGAAAAACATTTCTATACGAAAAAGTTGCGCATTTTACATAGCTTTCCAAGGCCGTATCATTTGCGTCAATCCGACAAACCGTTTGCAAAAAATCGCGAAAATATGTTTCGCTCAGAATTTCACCGTTTTTCAAATTACTTTTAAATCATATAGAATTAGAAAAAACAATACATATATGGAAGATGCGGATTTTCACCAGCTTTCCAACGCCATCTTATTTGCTCAATTCCGACAAACCGTTTGAAAATTGAGTCCAAAATACGATTCACGTTTTCGGTTTTGAAAAAAATGTTTTTTTCAAAACTGCTCTTAAACCATAATGATTTTGCAAAAATGTTCAATATACTTAAAATATGGTTGTCAAGAGCTTTCCAACGATATATTACACGCCACGTTCCGACAAAAAAATTACAAAAAGTTTTTGAACTAAAGAAGACGATCTGTTAAACACAACTGAAAGCATCAGTTCAACTGCTTCGAAAACATCAATACAACCACCTGAAACCGCTAGTTCAAAAAGGATAACAGAATAATATTCTGTTACTAGTAACAGAATAACCCAGATGTATATATATATATATATATATATATATATATATATATATCAATGCTAGTTTGGGACACCTAGGTGCCAGGGCACCTCGCTTAGAAACCATTGGATGACACTAAGATCTGTGCACGTGTAATAAGTATTAGCATTGATGGGTAAATCTTATTAGAAAAGAATTATTGATTGATATGGACACTTAATACCTTCCGAGATTAGATAGGATAGAGAAAATCAGTAATAAATGGCCCATGTTTTAAGTCCATGCATGTCTCATCGTACGTCCATCTTTTTCCATATAATGGAGGTCATACGTTGAATAAATCAATTAGGTATATACATACATAACCCAAAATATCTTAGGTATGTTTTCTACTTGAAATATGTGGTTATATATTAGATACCCTTATGTCACGTAGGCGGATATATACGTAGCCATGTTTTATTTTAGATATATGTCACGTAGACAGGGTATGTATAATATTTTCTAAGATTTTTTTTACACAACCGGGTATATAAGTGTGCAGATACATTGGGTACTTCCACTTGAGGTATATACGTCGACCGGGTATTATAATATTTTCTTAGTAGGTATTGGATAGTTAGGAAACAAAAATAAAATGCAATTAGTCAAATAACAAAATCTTGGGTATATACATACCTGTGTATGAACATACTTTTGTTAGTAAGTATAAGATACCCATTTCAGATAATTGGGAAACAAATAAATGTAATAGTTTTTAAAAATAAATTATTGAATATATACATACCTAAGTATGTCCATAATTTCGTTGGTAGGTATTAGATGTCTGTATTAGATAGTTAGGAAACAAAAATACGCGTATTAGATACCTGTATCAATTATAACAAAATCAACATTCTTATGTTTTATTGTATGCCAAGTCTTGCATGCTAATAATTAGAAAAAACAAATAAAACGTAAGCAGGGAAAGTCTTGCATGAAGAATAGTTAGGAAACAAATTAAATATAACACGGTTTCCAAAATAATAAAGGTGCCCAGGCACCTAGATGCCCCAAACAATTTACCTATATAGGACGCCCCAAGTAGACCGAATCCTACTTGGGGTCTCCTCCCAAGTGGCGCCCCCTACCATGTATATGTGCGGGGGAAAGGTAGGGGAGGGAGGCGCCTCCCCCCCTTTCCTTTCTCCCATGAGAAGGGGAAGGCAGGAGGGGCTAGCCCTCCCCCTTTCCTTCCCTAGGGTTGGACGGCTAGGGAGAGGGGAACACCAGCCCCCTGTGGGCTGGTCTGTTCCCTCCTTGGCCCATTAAGCCCATACACCTACCGAGTGGTGTCCGGAACCCTTTCCGGTGACCCAATGACTACCCAGTGCGCCCCGAAACTCTTCCGGTGTCCGAATACCATCGTCCTATATATCAATCTTTACCTCTCGACCATTTCGAGACTCCTCATCGGGTCTGTGATCTCATTTGGGACTCCAAACAACATTCGGTCACCAAATCATATAACTCATATAACACTATATCGTCAACGAACGTTAAGCGTGCAGACCCTACGGGTTCGAGAACTGTGTAGACATGACCGAGACACCTCTTCGGTCAATAACCAATAGAGAAACCTGGATGCTCATATTGGCTCCTACATATTCTATGAACATCTTTATCGATCGAACTGTTATGACAACCACTAGTGCAGAACCGGGCAATAGCACCGGTTCGTAAGGCCCTTTAGTGCCGGTTCGGTAACCGGCACTAAATTGTAAGCACTAAAGCCCCCCCCCCCTAGTAACGGTTCAGCATGAACCGGTGCTAAAGGGCAACCACGTGGCATGAGCCAGCTCCATGGGCGCGTAGGACATTAGTACTGGTTGGTAACACCAACCGGTACTAAATGTTTTGGTGTGTTTTGGTTTTATTTTTTATTTTTAATTTAATTTTGTGTTTTCAAATTAATTTAGTGATTGTTTTACATTATAATGAGTTGTTAAATCATTAGGTGATTAGTTTGACTGGATGCATGTGGATCCTAGCTAAGTCATCAAGTATATGTCATATCCATATTATATATACTTGATCACCTACTTAAGTGATCGAGGTAATATGGATATGGCATATACTTGATCACTTAGCTAGAATCCATCCAGTTGAAACTAATATGCAATTTCTTTCATAAATGATATAATAACTCATCATCATATTAATTAATATAAAAACTCTTGCATCATATATATCATCACCAACGGTTTTCATAGCAAAGATATCATCGAGTTCAACATGGTAATGATATTATAAGCGTTCGTAACACCACAAAAGCAAATCACTCTTTGAGATTAAGTTCAGGACGAAGAACACAGATATGAGAGGACAAGTACTAAGGGCATGAACTAGCTAATTAATCACTCCTGCTGCTCTCTCTCTCAGCTAAAATAGCATAGAACATGTATAGCTTTGCTGATTCATCTTATTGGAGCATGCAGATGAACCTGTCTCCTAATCATGGGTTGCGCTTCTGATTGCTGCCCCCAAGTACTTCTCTGTGATCGTTCACAATTTTGCTCCAGTCTTTTACTATTAAGCATTCCTTGCTATTAGAAATCCTTAATGCACTAAAGTGCATTGTAGGATATCTTGGCTGTAAGCTAACAATATTCATGGTACCTTTAGTCTCGATCCAATCAGGCACAACATTCATTGGGAGTCCCTGTTGAAGAACATCGTATAGTAACATACTTAGCAATGAAGTTTAGCTTAAAAAAATAATGTATGCAAAAGATGCACTGAGGAGAAATAGTAGAAATCTTACCATCTTTCCTAAATATATGTGACCGTAGTTCAGTACGAACACTATTGGTCGCACGTTTTGAGTACTAACATTTCTAAGTGCAGGAAAGAAATTTGTCTTGACAGCATCAAGATCCTCAAGCCATGAAACATAATGACTTGTCTCCTCGCAGTTTAGTTCAGCCCCGGGACAGTGGACGGTCCTGTCTACCAAGCGTCAGACATGTTTGCTTGATTGGAAGTAAGCTGTCAATATAAATTGAGATCTATTAATTATTCAACTGGTTCAAATAATCTCATATCGAAGACATAAATATGGTTGAGAAACTCACATAATGGTAGAACTGGAGGCGTCTGCACATCGACCCAGATGTCTCTATTACCTTCAATATCATCTTCTGGACGAATATCAAAGGTGACAACCATATCAGGCTCAAATGCATAAGCCTTGCATAGTGCTTGCCAAGTTTTGCATTCAAAATAGGTGTATGTGTCTGCATTATATAATTTGACGTTGAAGGTATAACCATACTCGGTCTTCAAGTAAACTCTTTTTACCTCCATAGTTTCGTTAGGACTGAAACCTATCTTATCCAAGATAAAAATTCTTGCATGGCAGGGGATACGCTAGTAGAATAGTGAAAAATTAAAATTAAAAGATAAAGCAAATGAAGCATAAGTCATGCTTAATTACGAAAAAAGACTTGTCGTTGTGACTTACTATATCCACTTCGAAGTTTTCATCCGGCTTAATGCTGAAGCGTCTATCATCAACTAGAAAATCTCTGCCGCACTGGTTGCGCTTGTCTTCGCAGTATTCGCACATAATGAAATCGTGTTCGTCGTCAGACGACATTCCTATGTTCATAGGTGAAACATTAAACACTTATTAGTTCTATTAATTCAACTAATTCTGTTAATTCAACTAGTTCAACTAATTAATTGAACTAATTCAACTAAGCACTTACGAAGAATATACCTAATTAATTGAACTAATTCAACTAACTAGTTTAACTAATTAATTCAACTAAACTAGTTCTGTTAATTTTCTTACTAAAAAAAGGTAGCTAGTTCTATATAATAAAATGTTAATTAGATAATGAAATCTCATATAACTAAATTAAATATATATCTAACATATAATTTATATCTAATATCTAACATATATGTTCATATATAGGTGAAACATTAAACACTTACTAGTTCTATTAATTCAACTAAATAAACTAGTTCTATTAATTCAACTAAGCATTTACTAAAAATAAACTAGTTCTATTAATTTCTTACTAAAATAAAGTAGGTAGTTCTATATAGTAATATTTTAATTAGATCATCAAATCTTATATACCTAATTTTTCTTACTAAAAATAAACTTGTTCTATTAATTTTCATACTAAAAATAAACTAGTTATATTAATTCAACTAGTTTAAATCTCATATATATACCTAATTAATATCTAGCTATACTAATTCAACTAGTTCAATTTGTTCTAATTCATGTAAAATATATTTGACATTAATATTTAACATCTTTTCCATATAATTCATCTAGCATTAACATTTAACATTATTATCTACGAAATTTATCTAACATTAATCTAAACAACAGAAAATAGAAAATAAGTAAAAACAATGTGTGTGTATGTGTGTGTGTGGTGTGTGTGTGTGTGTGTGTCTCTGTGTGTGTGTGATTGTGTGTGTGTGTATACGAGCGGTGGGCGGCGGCGTACGGGCGGTGGCGGGCGACGACGGGGACGGGCGCGGCGGGGGTGAGAGGCGACGGCGCGACGGGCGAGGCGCGCGGGGGCGACGGCGGTGACGGCGACGACGGGTGGTGGGGGCGACGGCGACGACAGGTGGCGGGGGCGACGGCGGTGACGGCGACGACGGGTGGCGGGGGCGACGGGTGGCGTGGGCGATGGCGGTGACGGCGACGACGGGCGGCGGGGGCGGCGAGGGCGGCGCGCGATGGGCGACGGGCGCGACGAAGAAGTTGGATCAAGAAGAAGTACTGGTGGTCGATGAAATATATATAGGAGGGGTCTTTAGTACCGGTTGGAGCCACCAACCGGTACTAAAGGCCAATTTTCGCCAGGCCAAGGGGAGGGAAACGACCCCTTCAGTACCGGTTCGTGCCACGAACCGGTACTAAAGACCCCCCTTTAGTACCGGTTGGAGCCACCAACCGGTACTAATGGTTGTGCGTTGCCACCAGCGGTGCACAAATGTTTAGTCCCACCTCGCCGAGCGAAGGGCAGCCGCACTGGTTTATAAACCCAGCCGCGGCTGCTCCTTCGAGCTTCTCTATATAGCAGGCTTCTGGGCCTAACTAGGGCGCGCTGCCCTGTGAGTCTGCTGGACCTTCTGGGCGTGCATTTGCACACCCTAGGTCTGGCAGGCCCACTGGACAGCGCGCCAACAACTTTTTTATATATTTTTATCTTTTCTGCATTATTTATTTTCTTCTATTTATTTTTGAGTAATTTTTATATAGTTTTTTCTTTTCTGCATTATTTATTTTCTTCTATTTATTTTTGAGTAATTTTTTGTATAGTTTTTTCTTTTCTGCATTATTTCTTTTCTTCTATTTCCAGTTTGTACACGAAGTGCGTCCAGTTTTTGCCGTGACCCTCTCTACTCTTTCGCACATGCTATGCGGGTGAAATGATGATACCATGCCAAGTTTCAACATTTTCAAAATTCATTTTGTAGTGATTTTCAATTTCACGGTCATTTCGCTCTCTAAACAATTAGGTAAATGACCGAAAAACAACAAATGATGTCAGAACATGTTGGAAATTGATGACGTCGCTTTGAATGCTGCATACTGAACACAAAAAAAGTCCGGAGTTCAAATAAGTTTAAAAAATAAAAAAGTGGTGCAATGCTAGTTAATTTGCTTCAAGCCATTCGGAATAGTGTAGACTGCACTGCACATAGCTCAGTGCAATCTATGCTATTCCGCAAGGCTTGAAGCTAATCAACATGCAGGTGAGCATTGCAACTCTTCGTCATTGTCTGTGCACTCACGGCTTATAAACCGCTCATACTGCCTCTCTCTTGGCGAGGTGGGACTAAAAATCAGCGTACTAAGAAACTCTAGTACCGGTTCAGGGCATGAACCGGTACTAAAGGTATTCGTGGGGGCCCCAGCCTGACCATAGCCTGACACAGCCTCATTAGTATCGGTTCATGGCATGAACCGGTACTAAAGGTTGCCCACGAACCGGTACTAATGATGCCCGCCCGCCTAGCCGTTGGAACCGGCACTAATGGTCGCATTAGTGCCGGCTCAAATTCAAACCGGTACTAATGTGCTTCACATTTGACCCTTTTTCTACTAGTGAACATACGTAATTCCCTTTGTCCATCGGTATGTTACTTGCCTGATATTCGATCGTTGGTATCTTCATACCTAGTTCAATCTCGTTACCGGCAAGTCTCTATACTCATTCCGTAATACATCATCCTGCAACTAACTCATTAGTCACTTTGCTTGCAAGGCTTCTTATGATGTGTATTACCGAGAGGGCCCAGAGATACCTCTCCGATAATCGGAGTGAGTCACTCCTAATCTCGATCTATATCAAATCAACAAACACCTTCAGAGATACCTATAGAGTATCTTTATGATCACCCAGTTACGTTGTGACGTTTGATAGCACATAAGGTATTCCTCCGGTATCCGGGAGTTGCATAATCTCATAGTCGGAGGAATATATATTTGACATGAAGAAAGCAATAGCAATAAACTGAACGATCAATATGCTAAGCTAACGGATGGGTCTTGTCCATCACATCATTCTCCTAATGATGTGATCCCGTTATCAAATGACAACACATGTCTATGGTTAGAAAACCTTAACCATCTTTGATCAACGAGCTAGTCTAGTAGAGGCTTACTAGGGACACAGTATTTGTTTATGTATTCACACATATATTTAAGTTTCCAATCAATAAAATTCTAGCATGAATAATAAACCTTAATCATGAATAAGGAAATATAAAATAACAACTTTATTATTTCCTCTAGGGCATATTTCCTTCAGATATGACATCCTAGATGTCAACGGAAGCAGCCCTGGAAAGTGGGCCATGAACGGCTCTCCAACGAGCATTGTGGCAATGGTGGAGGCTGCTCCTCGATCTCTGCTGGCAAACGAGCCACTGGTAGCTCGTTTTGGTCGCTGCTGGAGGACAAATTCCCATCTTTTCTTTCCTCTCGATCTCTGCCAGAGAGTCCGTGGATTATCCTCCCGTCCGCCTGCCGGGAGGTGGTAAGGAGGGTATGCTAGCGCCTCGGCTATGTTTAGCAGACAAATTAGGATTTTAGTCCTTGTAGCGGCGGTGCTCGGATGAATGGCGTCGCTTCACCCTGTAGTCAGTTTTTTTGGGTTCCAGTAACCTCGAGTTCACCCATCAGGATGTATTAGTCGGAGCGTCGGCATAGATTCCTATCGGCTTCTCGCGGCAGTGAGGTTGGGGTTTCTTGCAATGCGTACGCGATGACGAGATTTGGTGTCATGTTCTTCCAATCGATTTAAGGATCCGACCACGACTGCGGCTTGGGGTGTTGGTCCTTAGAGGCACATGCATGAAGGCTTTCCGGCTGTCATCGACAAGGTCAGGCCGGTTCCGGTATGGGAGCAGCGACATCAGTGTGTTGGCAGCTCGTTTTGGCGATGGTAATGGTCGTCCGGTGATCCAAAAACCCCGATGTAATTTTTATTATGTTTGGGTGTGCTTTTTTACTTGCAGTGTATCTTTATAGTAGATCTAATTCATTCGCAAAAAAAAATATGATTAGGAGGGTTGTGGCGCCCCCGAACCCACCAGGGACCCAAACTCAGGTTTGACACTTTGGTGTCTTGTAAAAGCGGGGATATTCTTTCAGTGGGAAAGCGACGTTCTCGTTAATGTCCAAGATCCATCGACTTAGTCTCTCTGAGGTGCTCATTGGATAGGGTATGTGTGTGCACGTCCATTGAGGCGAGTTCATGTACGTGTTTGTGAGTGTCTACGCCTGCATCCATATTGTGTTTTTTTAATGTCATGATCAATTCATTTTTAACTGCATCACTGTTCAATGTTGACCAAGTCCTTTTTTTTATTGCGATAATGTTGAAAAAAGAATTTGATAACGAGATAGTGTAGATTTTTTACACATTCATATACACACTGACTTTTTGGGCTTTTTTCTGCTAGGTCCTGGACAGGAATGTTGGGCTCTTTGGTTAATTAGATTAGAGGTTAAGTGTACCCGTTTGTGGTGAGTATGTGGGAGTGGAACGTTGAGTAGCGATTTAGTCAATTGTATGGAAGACTTCCAATCAAACCATGTATCCGTGTGCGGTTGGAAGATACGTACTAGATAAGAAATTGTTGGTTATTGTATTGGGTCATAGCTGACCAGACCAGGTCAGCTGCAGTGCAACACGGGTACACCTGAAACCTTTCTCTTTGGTGCATGTACGTCTATTGCACGTGCGCGTTGAGAAACTCTGATCAACAGATAACTGCTTATTGTTGAAGAGTTAGAATTAAAATCATGTGACGCTGATGTTTTTGTGACAACAAAAACAGCAATAGCACTGGTGAGAAATCATCGCCTTAATTTTATTTTCTTAACCCGACCACTCGTTAGTTGCTCTCGAGGAACAATTCTTCTTCGAAGAGAAGAAATCTTACTGCATGGTAAGTCGCTATAGGGTTCGCGTGAGTGATAATTAACCCAGACCCGGAGCAGTAGCGAAGTGACCAGGTCGGGTCGTACCTAACCTAACACGCACCGAGGAGCAGTAGATCTAGCTGAACCAGGTTGGACCAGATCAGTCTGGTTTGCTCGGGACAACGGGGCTACCTTCATCGGTTCATCACCTCTCCCTCTGCCGCCTCTACACACAAAGCAGAGAACCATTTGCATGTGTGTGCATTTCCCTCTCACGGCAAAGTGGGGCCAACGTGCCGGGCCTGAACCTCGGCCAAAACATTCACCGGCCGGACACAACAGTTCATTCAGATGAGCGCAAACTTCGAACCCCGGTGAAAATCCCACCGTTTTTCTTCCAGAAGCGCGTACGTACATGGGCTCCGCCGATGGTGAAGGTGTAGCTAGATCGAGTAACGGGGACGCTCGTCTCTAGTCGGCCATCCCATGTCGTCTTCGATTCGGTTGGCCACACTTGAGGCATCGACGACGTTGCCTTTTCCGGAGAGAAAAATAGTGGTTCATGGTGTCTCTCCAAGCAATAATCCTACCATCACTACTAGCACACCCGAGCAATGTGAGGACCAACCGAACAACTGGAGCTCGACGCATAAAAGTACAGGTGGGTGGTTGGTTTCAAACTTGAATCCAACAGTCACTTGCCCCCAACTACACATATTCCCAAAGCAAGCCAGCAGGGGAGTGAGTTGCACCAGCACAAAATAAGCAATCCAACTCTCTCTGCCGCTTCGGCTAGACAACACACGCAAGAATCCAAGGCGCAATTATGCATGAAAGCAACGTTAAACCATGCTGCTGGGTTTGTTTGTCACTGGTAAGCCACTGAGGCAGGAGCCATTTGCGGCAAGAAGCTTAACCGGTGCCCAAACCTGGGGCTCTCCGTCCGGTGTCAGTCAAGGCCACTCAAACTCGCTGCCAGCCGTGCGCCACCTGCTGTTTCAATGCGGAGCAGAGGCATGTGCATCGGCGCATGCATGCTTGTGTTGTTTTGTCAAAGATGGGTTTGGCCAATTGATTAATTAACACTCTCTTCTCGAGAAAAGCGTGGATTTCGGAAATATGTATATGGTCGAATTAATACGCTGTTGGTACTTGGAGGATTGGATTTCTAATTAACAAAAAATATTAGTTAGTCATGCTCACCTGTCTAGTGCAAAAATCATGTTCATCTTCCAAGAATTTGTTTTTGGTAGCGAATCTTGCTTGCCTGGCCGGTTTCTTACTAGAGCTGTTGGACAGCAAGGGCATTGTGTACGTACGTAGCTCATATCTGTCTTGATTTGGAGCAGCTTGCGCACTCACCCAGCCGTATTCCGGAAGATGTTGGCTGCCATTCTCTTCAGATCACCATAATATGTGTATAACACCCGAACAGTTTTTTTTTTTTGCGCTTTCAGGAAGTTTGTTGTGAACTGATATCATCAGATTGAGAATACGCAGATTAACACCCAGTTTCTGGAAAGTAAAATGTTTTTTCGTGTATTCTCCTCAGCATCAAGTATTCAAGTTAGAGGTTGTCTTTTTTTTTTGCGAGAAAACTTTGTCATTACACAGACATGACTTAAGTTTTTCAGATTCCGATATCCTTTTACTTGATATCCATGATTGTAAAGAGCTGGCTGAGGAACAATATAACCGCCCTGTGTTTCAGATTTTACAGTTAGCATCGTCACTAGACAGCCTCTTAGTCATCCTTTTGTCGTCTGGATGATGCAAATATATACTTTAAGTCTGAAGTATCTGAGGCGCCCTCAAACGAAACGAATAGTTCACTGAGAGCGCATAAATGATGAATCCACGTCCATATGTTTGGTTAGCTAGCTTAAGCCTAACTGGATCCTTGACGATCTGAATACTAGCAGCGTGATGCTATCACAGAAGAGAGATATGTGAGCATCAAATGGAACACCAAGGTCAGTCAAGACTCAAGAGCCATCGAAACCATACAATCTCGGATGTGGCAGTGGCAAAGGCTCGAAGTTCAGCGTTAGCACTAGGATGTGAACATTGGAGTCTGTTTTTTGTACTTTCATGCAATAATAGAAGTCCCAAGAAAGACATTGGCTAGTGATTTTTTCTATCACCTTTATTCTCTTTCTTTTTCGTTACTTTTTACACGGCTCGCTTACAACTCTGTAGACAAAAAATGTTAATTCCTAGTGTTTTTTTACTTGTATACAAAAAAAAATATTAAAATATATATATACTGTGTATAAAAATAATGTTGACCACATATTTAATTTTTTTACACATGTATAAAAAATGTTTCTAATTTATTAAAGAAATGTAAAATGTACATTGAATAAAGGCATAAATAAAAAAGTATATTTAAAAATTGTATTAAAAAATGTCAAATGTCCTAAAATATTCCTGATGTATACGAAAAATATACACTATGTGAGAAAAAAAATTATTCCCGTTGAAAAAATGTCCACCTGTATTTGAAAAATATTGACATGTCTTCAAAAAGGCGCTCAAAACTTGTATTTAAGGGGAAAAATGTACATCGTGTATTTCGAAAGCAGTGAAAACCGAGAAAGAAACAAAGAAAAAAAAGGAAAAAAAGAAAGAAAAAAGCAGTGAAAACCGATAAGGAAACAAAAAGAAAGGAAAAAATCGAGAAAGAAACAAAGAAAATCAACATATATGAAGACGAAGAAAAGAAAAACTGACGAAAACTAACGAAAAACACAAGGTATAATAAAGAAGAAAAGAGCAACAAATATGTCTGTGGGCACCAGGTTCTGAACCCCGAGCCCCGCGTCCCTCCTTGAGACGACACGGGGGTAACCCTACAACTCCCCCCTGATCCCCCATCCCTCCCCTCCCCTCGTCTCTGTCGGGCAAAGCCCCGGCAGCGGCGGGGCGGCGGGGTCTCTCCTCGGCGCGGCCTGCTCCTCCTAGCCATGGTGTGGCGCTCTTCCGTTGGATGAGCTTGGCAGCGTGGGGAATCGAAGTTCCAGTAGCGGCTCAGCGCGGTGGTTGTGATGGTGGCGCGGCCCCATCAGGTGGTGCTGCCTGTGGCAGCGACGGCCAGGGGTCTCGGCTCGGTCCGATTCGGCTCGCCCGGATCTAAATCTGGCCAGTCGGGATTCGGTCGTTGCTACCTTCAGGCGTGGTGATGCTGGGCCTCCATGGCTGCTGGGCATGATGGTGGTGCAAGCGGCTGAGGTGGTAGCTCGGTGTGGTTGTGGCTGTCGATGGTGCACAGCGGGAGGCGTGGAGGAGTGGTGGTCTTGGAGGGGTGGTGGCTCGGTGTGGTTGTGGCCGTCGACGGTGCACAGCGGGAGGCATGGAGGAGTGGTGGTCTTGGTGAGGCGGATTGGCGCGTCGATGTGTTTGGAGGCGCCGGCCCAATCTATCAACCAGAATGGTGGCGACGCTGTGATGGCTAGGCTAGGATAGAGTTCCTGGTGAGCAGCGAGCATCGGGCCACCTCTGGGTTGGGTGGCGAGCGAGGTTGCTCTCCCGATGGTGCCGGCGTGGGAGTTGTCCATGTGGTTAGGTGATGGGTTGTCGAAAGGCTGTCCCTTGGAGTGGGTGACAGCCTTCAGGGTCATTCCATGCTCTTGCCGAAGGTGTTGGTGGTTGTTGTCCCTCGGCCAGGTGGAAGGAGTTGGTTGGACTGCGCTTCTCTCTGCCATGCGGTCCTCGGCTTTGCAGCTACGACGGTGAGGTGTTGCAGTGGCGGCGGTTCAAGGCTACTTGGACAGTGCTACCCAATTCCTTCGAGGTGTGGAGATGTGCGATGGTCGGATGAAAATCTTGCACAGCTTCTGCCAGGCTGACGACAATGGCACAGGTGGGTGTCGTTTTCCTTCTTGGAGGCGTTGTTGATGTGTATTCGACATCTCCCTTGCTTGTGTGGAGTTGGTTATTGTCTCTGGGCAAAAGCCTCGATTTGTTGTAGGATCGGCGCGATGGCGACGTCCTCGACGTCGCTCCTCTGTTGGGAGCATCGTGTTTGGAGACACGGCTTGGTTCCTCGTTGTTTCCCCCACTGTTAATCGTGGTCCTATTTCGATCCTCGGTGGCACTATGTACGTCTGTCATCGGTGTGTCCAAGACGTGTCTTCCTCGGAGCTGATCAGTCCTACCATTCATTTGCCACCTTCTCTTCGGCATTCAGGGTGGATGGTGCGTTGACAAACAAAGTTCAATGGGAGCCGGTGGTCTTCGGAGGTGCCCAACATTAGTCGAGACGCGACGTTGTTCTCGGTCAGGACATGCGCTTTTGCTTTGTAGTTTTGTTTGGTCGTTGATAGTTGTATTTGGTCTTACCTGGGTGTGTGGTGTTCGTATGCAATGAGTGGTAGTATTCTTGCCTATACAACTCTATCTTCTATAAAGCTATGATATGCCTGGACGTACTCTCAAAAAAATTAAGAAGAAAGAAGAAAAACAAAAGAAAATAAAATAAAAACCGAATAAAGAAAACTAGTGAGAAACAAAGAAAAACCAAAAGAAAATAAAAAAACCCAAAGAAAACCTACGAACGAGCACCAGCGAACGGAAAAAAGACGAAACTTATTTACTCAAAAAAAGATGAAACTATGACGACCCAGTAGACATACCACAGGAAACAACATCAGGCGAGATGGAAAGAGCACATTACATAAGCGAGATCTCTACTTTTAATGAAGCAGTTGGTAGTTTCTGTCGGTCAATTTTCATCCCATCTTTGCTGTTTTTTTCATCCTAAAAAAATCTATGAAATTTTGTAGGTT